>NC_037678.1:18684048-18750954 GCF_003255815.1 Theropithecus gelada
AAAAAAAAAAAAAAAAAAAAAGAAAGAAAAAAAAAGAGAGAGATAAGAGTTTCATCATAATCCCCAGTCTGGGCTCAAGTGATCCACTAGCCTTGGCAAAGTGCTGGGATTACAGGCGTGAGCCACAATGCCAGGCCTACAGTGTTTTTTAATTTCTGCAGAACTGTGGTCTAGGGAACAAGAACAGCACCCATGGTGGTGGATTTAAGAATCAAAGACACTCCCACACCCTACTTGTCTCATAGGACGAGGGTGGGGGTTTGCTCCAGACTCAGTGGTATAAGCCAAGGCAAAGAACTACCTTTGGACAGCGACGGGGACTAAAGAGAATAAACATTTCTATGGAGTCTGGAGATCAATATCCCGGAAGTAGGGTGTTTACAAATGAATATGAAAAGTGGCTTGCACCAGTGAGCTAGCAAGTTCAGTTTCAGTTCCTCCTGGGTCTCTGAAGACAACAGCCTCTACTGACCAACCTCATCTTTATCCCAAGTACGCTTAGTGACTAAAGAATTCAGCACTCACTATATAAGGCACATAATATAATGCACATTTCATAAATGTATCTCAAGTGGACAGAAATTCCTAAATACAAGCCACAGTACCAAGAGCAGAGTGCTAGGAAACAGCAGACCTTCACTGACTACCAATTAATTCACTGGACTCCAAGAGCTCCAAACTCAGCACACTTATCTAATTTTAGTGCAAGTGATATACAGGAAAACACAATGGGCTCACAACGGGCTGACATGGGCATGGAGTGTCTCAACTCATAAGCGATGTGATGAGAGGGTCTATTATCATCTTCATTTTGCAGCTGAAGAAATGGAGCCTCAGAGACTAATCCTTGGAGATGAAAAAGCTAATCAGCCAGGCATAGTAGCCTGCGCCTGTAGTCCCAACTACTGAGGAGGATTAAGTGAGAGGATCCTTGGAGCCCAGGAGTTCAAGACCAGCCTGAGCAGCATAGCAAGACCCTGTCTCTTAATTTAAAAAAAAAAAAAAAAAAAGGCAAGCTAACGAGATCATTTAAAACCCAGTCTGCCTTAATACAAACTCTACTCTTTTACGTTACATCATGTGACTTCAAATACTTTTTCATCAAAACGTTTTCATGTGAAATCAAGGTGGGATAATTGAATGAAATAATTTTTTAATTGTGGTAAAACACATATACATATTGCCATTGTGACATTTAATACATTCACCATGTTGTATAACTATCACCATTATTTAAATCCAAAACAGTTTCATCACCCCAACAGGAAATCCCAAACTGATTAAACAGTCACTCCCCACCCTCGGTTCCTGGCAACCACTGATCTCTATATTATATATTTACCTATTCTGGACATTTCATATACATAAGATCCTATGATTTGTATTTGATCCACTATGTCTGGCTTCTCTCACTTAGTACGTGTTCAAGATTCATCTATGCTGTAGCATGTGTTAGTACTTCATTCTTCTTTATGGTAGACTACTACTATATTGAATGGATATACATTTTATTTATCTATACTTTAGCTGAAAGACATTTGTTATTTGTGTTATCCTACTTTTTAGCTAACATGAATAATGCTGTCAAGAATATGTAATCGAGCACTTTGGGAGGCCAAGGTGGGCAGATCACTTGAGGCCAGGAGTTCGAGATCAGCCTGGCCAACATGATGAAACCACATCACTACTAAAAATACAAAAATTAGCAGGGTAAGGTGGCGCACACCTATAATCCCAGCTACTCGGCAGGCTGAGGGACGAGAATCGCTTGAACCTGGGAGGTGGAGGTTGCAGTGAGCCATGTTTGAGATTGCAGCACTGCACTCCAGTCTGGGCGACAGAGCAAGACTCTGTCTCAAAAAATACATAAATAAATAAAATAAAGAATATGAGACCAGGCACAGTGGCTCACCCCTATAATCCCAGCACTTTGGGAGGCCGAGGCTGGCAGATAATCTGAGGTCAGAAGTTCGAGACCAGCCCGGCCAACATGGTGAAACCCCATCTCTACTAAAAATACAAAAAAATTAGCTGGGCATAGCAGTAGGCGCCTGTAATCTCAGCTACTTGGGAGACTGAGGCAGGAGAATTGTTTGAACCCAGGAGGCAGTGGTTGCAGTGGGCCAAGATTGCACCATTGCACTCCAGCCTGGGCAACAAGAGCAAAACTCTGTCTCAAAAAGAAAAAAAGAAAAAAAAGAATATGGGCTAGGCACTGTAGCTCATGTCTGTAATCTCAGCACCTTGGGAGGCCAAGGTGGGCAGATCACTTAAGCTCAGGAGTTCGAGATCTGCCTGGATAACATAGTGAGACCTCATTTCCACCAAAAAAAAAAAAAAAAGTAGCAGGGCATAGTGGCACATGCTTGTAGTCCCAGCTACCCAGGAGGCTGAGGAGGGATGGCCCCTTGAGCTTGGGCAATCAAGGCTGCAGTGAGCTATGATTGTGCCACAGCACTCTAGCCTGGGCAACATGGCGAGACTCTGTCTCAAAAAATACATATACACGTATATAGTCATCCTAGTGGGTGTGAAGCAGCATTTCATTGCGGTATTAGTTTGCATTTTCCTAAAGACTAATGATCTTGAGCATCTTTTCATGTACTTGTTGGACATGAGAAATGTCTATTCAAGTCCTTTGCCCATTTGTTTTTATTTAATAATTTTAATTATTTTTTAATTTTTATGGGTACATAGTAGGTGTTTATATCTGTGGGGTACATGAGATGTTTGATACAGGCATGTAATGTGAAATAATCACATCATGGAGAATGGGGCAGCCTTTGCCCATTTGTCAATTAGGGTTTTTTATTTCCTTTCTTGAGTTATAGAAGTTCTATGTATTTTCTGGATAACAGACTTTTATCAGAAGATCATTTGCAAATATTTTCTCCCATTCTGTGGGTTGCCTTCTTTTTTTTTTTTAAGAGACAGGGTCTCGCTCTGTCCTGTCACCCAGGTTGGAGTGCAGTGGTACAATTGTACTGTAACCTCAAATTCCTGTGCTCAAGGGATCCTCTCGCCTCAGCCTCTTGAGTAGCTGAGACTACAGGCATTTGCCAATGCAGTCAGCTATTTTTTTCTGTTTTTATTCTTGTAGAGACAGGGTCTCGTTTCGTTGCCTGGGCTACTGGAACTTTTGGCTTCATGAAATTCTCCTACCTCGGCCTCCCAAAGTGCTGGGATTAAAGGTGTGAGCCAGCACGTCTGGCCCCTTCACTTTCTTGATAATGTCTGTCGATGAATAAAAGTTTTTAATTTTGAAGTCTGACTCATCTGCTTTTAATTTGGAGGTTGTGCTTTTGGTGTTATATCTAAGAACAAGGTTATATGAATTTCCCAGCCAGGCGTGGTAGTTCTATTGTAATCCTAGCAATTTGGGAGGCCGAGGTGGGCGACTGCTTGAGCTCAGGAGTTTGAGACCAGTCTGGGCAACATGGCAAAACCCCGTCTCTACAAAAAGTACAAAAAATTAGCTAGGTGTGGTAGCAAACGCCTGTAGTCCCAAGCTACTCAGGCTAAGGCAGGAGGATCCCTTGAGCCCAGGAGGTCAAAGCTACAGTGAGCCATGATTGCTCCATTGCACTTCAGCCTGGGTGACAGTGAGACCCTGTCTCAAAAAATAAAATAAAATAAAACTTTTTAGGCTGGGTGCGGCAGCTCATGCCTGTAATCCCAACACTTTGGGAGGCTGAGGCAGGCGGATCGCCTGAGGTTAGCAGTTCAAGACCAGCCTGGCCAACATGGTAAAACCCTCTGTCTAGTAAAAATACAAAAAATTAGCTGGGCATGATAGCAGGCATCTGTAATCCCAGCTACTCAGGAGGCTGAGGCAGGAGAATTGAACAGGTGGAGAATTCAGGCAGGTGAGAGAATCACATGAAAATAAAAGTTCAAGAGTAGCCCAGGCAACAAAACGAGACCCTGTCTCTACAAAACTAAAAACAGAAAAAATTTAGCTGGCTGTGTTGGCAAATGCCTGTAGTCCCAACTACTCAAGAAGCTGAGGCAAGAGGATACCTTGAGTACAGGAATTTGAGGTTACAGTCTGATTATACCACTGCACTCCAACCTAGGTGACAGGATAGAGTAAAACCCTGTCTCTTAAAAAAAATTCAATTCTTTTTTTCAGGTTGTTTGAACGTGGGAGGCGGAGGTTGCAGTGAGCTGAGATTGTACCACTGCACTCCAGCCTGGGTAACAGAGTGAGACTCCGTCTCAAAATAAATAAATAAATAAATAAAATAAAAATAAAACTTTAAAAAATTCTTTCTTCTTTATTTTCTTTTTTTTTTAGCCACCACACCCAGCTAAGTTTTTGTTTTTGTGGAGACAAAGTTTTGTCATATTGCCAGGGCTGGTCTGGAATTCCTGGGCTCATGCAATCTGCCCACCTCCACCTCCCATGAGCGACCACACCTGGCTCAGCTTTATAGTTTTAGCTCTTTATTTACTTATTTATTTATTTTTGACATGGAGTCTCACTTTGTTGCCCAGGCTGGAGTACAGTGGCATAATCTCGGCTCACTGTAACCTCCACCTCCCAGGTTCAAGTGATTCTCCTGTCTCAGCCTCCTGAGTAGTGGGATTACAGGGCACCCACCACGATGCCTGGCCTAATTTTTGTATTTTTAGTAGAGACAGGGTTTCGTCGCGTTGGCCAGGCTGGTCTCAAACTCCCGACCTCAAGTGATCTGCCCACTTTGGCATCCCAAAGTGCTGAGATTACAGGTTGTGAGCCACCGCGCCCAGCCAATTTTAGCTCTTATATTTAAGTCTTTGATTCATTTTGGTTCCATTTCATATATGATTTGAGGTGAGGGTTCAAATTCATTCTTTTCCATATGGACATTCAGTTGTTTCAGAATAATTTGTTGAAGAGAATATTCTTTCTCTCATTAAAAGAACTTGATGCCCTTGTCTAACTGACCATAGATGTACGGATTGATTTCAATTCAATCCCATTGATCTATATATCTAACCTTACATCATATCACACTATTCTGATGATTGAGGGTTTTAGTAAGTTTTGAAATTAGAAAGTGAGAGTCCTCCAACTTCGTTCTCCTTTTACAAGATTGTTTTGACTATTCGGGATCCCTTGCAATTCCACATGAATTTTAGGATCAGCATTTCTATTTCTGCAAAAAAAAAAAAAAAAAAGGGGGGGGCACTGGTATTTTGATAGGAACTGCACTAAACTGTAAACTGCTTTGGGTAGTATTGCCAAATGCACAATATTGAGTCTTTCTATCTGTGAACACAGCTTATCTTACTATTTACTCAGGTCTCCATTAACTCCTTTCACAATATTTCATAGATTTTAGTGGACCAGTCTTACAGCTCCCAGGGTAAAGTATTCTAAGTATTTTATTCTTTCAGATTGTTTATTGCTGGTATATAGAAACACAATTATTTTGTGTGTTGATTAGGTATCCTGAAACTTCGTTGAACGCACTAGCTCTCACACTTACTTTGTGGATTTTGAGGATTTTCTACATTTAGGATCATATTATCTGTGAATAGAAATAGTTTTACTTCTTTTTCAATTTGGATACCTTTTATCTCTTCTGCTTGTCTAGATGGTCTGTCTAGAACTTCTAGTAAGTATAATGTTGAATACCAGTGGCAAAAGCAAGCATACTTACCTTGTTACTCATCTTGGGGGAAAGTTTTCAGTCTTTTACCATTGAGTGTGATGCTAGCTTTGTGTTTTTCATAAATTCTCATAAGTTGAGATTATTAGGGTAATTTAAATCTGGAGTCTGGGTTTTAGCTAAAATCGCTAAATTTAGGGCAATTTAACAAAAACAGTACATTTTTAAAATCTGTATTGGGGGCCGGGCGCCGTGGCTCAAGCCTGTAATCCCAGCACTTTGGGAGGCCGAGACGGGTGGATCACGAGGTCAGGAGATCGAGACCATCCTGGCTAACACGGTGAAACCCCGTCTCTACTAAGAAATACAAAAAACTAGCCGGGCGAGGTGGCGGGCGCCTGTAGTCCCAGCTACTTGGGAGGCTGAGGCTGGAGAATGGCGTGAACCCGGGAGGCGGAGCTTGCAGTGAGCTGAGATCCGGCCACTGCACTCCAGCCTGGGCTACAGAGCGAGACTCCGTCTCAAAAAAAAAAAAAAAAAAAAAATCTGTATTGGGTAACGTTTACATAATGAGACTTAGTGTGTAAGAAATGTACCTTCCACTTGGTAAATAGATCAGCAAGGAAACCATTCACAGCTTTCTCAAAATACAAATCCCCTGAAAAGAAACAATGAAAAGAAGGTGAGAACATGAGCACAATCTTTATTTCTTGTTTGCAATTTCTTCTCTAACTAAATTTCTTCTTTAAGTAAATTTTTCTCTAAGCAATTCCCTAAGTAAATTGCTTGCAATCTCTTCTCTAAGAAAGGGGACCAAAAAGGTGTATTTTGTACATCTTTTTTGTTTGTTTGTTTCTTGTTTTTTTCCAAGACAGAGTCTCGCTCTGCCTCCCAGGCTGGAGTGCAGTGGCGTGATATTGGTCCACTGCAACCTCTGCCTCCCAGATTCAAGCAATTCTCCTGCCTCAGCCTCCCAAGAAGCTGGGATTACAGCCACCTGCCACCACACCCGGCTAATTTTTGTATTTTTAGTAAATACGGGGTTTCCCCATGTTGGTCAGGCTAGTCTCCAACTCCTGACCTCAGGTGATCCGCCCACCTCAGTCTCCCAAACTGATAGGATTACAAGGCATGAGCTACTACGCCCAGCCTGTTTTGTACATCTTACAAGATCGTAACAGCCAGATGTACAAAGTGGTTTCATTCTCAACTTTCTAAGACGCCAAGTTTATTTATTTATTTTTTGAAGCCAAATTTAATATCTGCCTCACTACTAACAGGCTGTGGCTTCAACGTAAAATGTAGTTTGAAAAAAATTTGATTATTGAAAAAAGCAGTGTATCTTCAGAACGAGAAAACACTCTAACCTCCAAATAGGATTATTCTCACAAGGATATTTAAAGTTTGTTAGAAGATGATGTGGGGAACCCTGGGCATTCATGAATTAGCATTTGTAGTTCCAGAAAATTCTCCCCTTAGCAGTTACAATCAGCATTACAAATAGTACCATAAATATCAAAATCCCACATTTCACAGCTCATCTGAATAAATATGTAAACCATAGCCGACGTAGAACGAAACACCACCTGAAATAAAAACACAATTGTATTAAAAAGCAATGCCATATAGAGTTTCAGTTCTATAAGATGAAAAAGTTCTGAAGATCTGCTTCACAACAGTATAAATGTTCTTAACACTACTGAACTATACACTTAAAAATGGTTAAGATGGTAAATTTTGTGATAGGCTTTTTAACCACAATTTTTTTTTAAAGCAATGATAAAAGAATCCCGTGATGTTGGACTTCTTTTTTTCCTTTGTTTTGAGATAGGATCTCACTCTTGCCGCCCAAGCTGAGTGCAGGGACACAATCACAGCTCACTGCAGCCTCAGACTCCCAGGATGAAATGATCCTCCCATTGCAGCCTCCCGAGCAGGTGGGACTATGGGAGTGCATCCCCAGGCCACAAAATTTTTGTATTTTTGTAAAGAGGCAGTCTCCCTATGTTGCCCAGAGTGGTTTCAAACTCCTGGGCCCAAGCAATCCTCACACTGTCTCCGAGGTGGTTCCTTCCAGTGGGTTCCTGGTCTCCCTAACTTCAAGAATGAAGCTGCAGACCTTCGCAGTGAGTGTTACAGCTCTTACAGGTGGCATGGACCACCTTTGCTCACCAAGAGGGAGCAGCAGCAAGATACATTGTGAAGAGCAAAAGAACAAAGCTTCCACGTGGAATGGGACCGGGTTGGGCTGCTGGCTAGGGTGGCCAGCTTTTATTCCCTTATTTGTCCCAGCCCACGTCCTACTGATTGGTCCATTTTACAGAGTGCTGATTGGTGCACTTACAATCCTTTAGCTAGACAAAGAGTGCTGATTGGTGCATTTGCAATCCTCTAGCTAGACAGAAAAGTTCTCCAAGTCCCCACTCGACCCAGAAAGTCTAGCTGGCTTCACCTCTTACCACCTTTGCCTCCTGAAGTGTTGGGATTACAAGCATGAGCCACAGCTTGGGGCCCTGACTTGGGACCTCTAACAGCAAACTTCATCGAAGCTTTCTTTGTTTCATTTAAATAGTTACTGAACTCTTACTCTGAGCCCTGTTTCAGAGACAGTGAAAAGAAGATCTGTTCCCTATCCTCTAGGAGCTTACAGTACAAGATAAAAACATGCAAAACATTCCAGCATATACAAAGGTTCTATGAACATTTACACAAGAAATGCAGGGGAAAGGGCAGTGAATCTACCTGGGAAAGTTATGGAAATCTCATTACGAAGACAGAACTTGGGCTAAGATGTGCCAGGTGATGAGTTGCCAGTCTAATAAATTATAACTCACATTGTACTTCCATTACTCTCAGACTGCCTCAATGAAAAGCATAAGTGGTTTTCTAGCCCTGTGTGCTATACCACAGAGCCTTTCCTCCACAAGGCTCTAAAGAAGTTTAGAGGGAACGTAAAATGTAAATCTCTAACACTCCTTTAGTCCATCAGAGACCTGCTCCTTAAAGACTGAAGCTCCTGGCCGGGCACGGTGGCTCACGCCTGTAATCCCAGCACTTTGGGAGGCTGAGGCAGGTGGATCACCTGAGGTCAGGAGTTGGAGACCAGCCTGACCAACATGGCGAAACCCCGTCTCTACTAAAATACAAAAATTAGCCAGGTATGGTGGTGAGCGCCTGTAATTCCAGCTACTGGGGAGGCTGAGGCAGGACAATCGCTTGAACCCGGGAGGCTGAGGTTGCAGTGAGCCAAGATCACACCACTGCACCCCAGCCTCGGCGACAGAATGAGACTCCGTCTCAAAAAAAAAAAAAAAAAATTCAGAGAAATGAACAGAAATATAGGTTATATTGTCTAAAAGTTATAATAATAAATATGCAAGGTTCTTAAAGTTGTTTTCCTCTGTCTGTAGAGACAAGGTCTCACTCTGTCTCCCAGGTAGGAGTGCAGTGGCACCATCATAGCTCACTGCAACATCAAACTCCTGGGCTCAAGTGATCATCCTGCCTCAGCCTCCCAAGCAGCTGAGATTACAGGTGTGGGCCACTAGCCCAGCTAAATTTTCTTTTGAGAGATGGGTTCTCCCTCTATTGCCCAGGCTGGTCTCAATCTCCTGGGCTCAAGCAATCCCCCTACTTTGGCCTCCCAAAGTCCTGGGATTACAGACATGAGCCACCATGTCCAGCCTCATCTTATTTAATATTTTTTTGGCCAGATGTAGTGGCTCACCCCTGTAATCCCAACATTTTGGGAGGCTGATGTGGGCGGATCACTTGAGGTCAGGAGTTCAAGACCAACCTGGCCAACATGGTAAAACCCCGTCTCTACTAAAAATATAAAAAGTCAGGTGTGGTGGCAAGTGCCCATAGTCCCAGCTACTCAGGAGGCTGAGGCAGGAGAGTCTCTTGAACCCAGGAGGCGGAGGTTGTAGTGAGCTGAGATCGCACCACTGCACTCCAGCCTGGGTGACACAGCGAGACTCCATCTCAAAAAAAAAAATAATAATAATAAATAAATACAATAAAGATAAAGTTGTGTTTTTCTGATGGGTGTGGTGGCATGTGCCTGTAATCCCAGATACTGAAACAGGCCTGCTAGAGCCCAGGAAGGACCCCTGAATAACACAACAAGACCCCCATCTCAAAAATAATTAATTAAAAAGAAAATTTGGAAGTCTTGTTTCTCTAATCAGATAATAAATTCTTTGGTTTTTTGTTTTTTTTTTTTTTGGGGACAGAGTTTCACTCTATGTGATCTTGGCTCACGGCAACCTCCGCCTCTTGGGTTCAAGTGATTCTCTTGCCTCAGCCTCCCAAGTAGCTGGGATTACAGGTATGCACCACCAAGCCCGGTTTATTTTCTATTTTTAGTAGAGATGGGGTTTCTCCATGTTGGTCAGGCTGGTCTCGAACTCCCGACCTCAGGTGAACCACCCGCCTTGACCTCCCAAAGTGCTGGGATTACAGGTGTGAGCCACTGCACCCGGCCCAGATGATGAATTCTTGAGGCAGTGAAGCCTGTCTAATATTTCACTCCACCAACATTTGAGAGACTACTAGGTGCCAGTAGACATGCCAGAGAACTTTGGCATATAAAGGTTAAAGATGCATCCTTGCTCTGAGGGTGCTCACGGTCCAGTGACAAGGCACACAAGCAAGCGCACCTACCGCAGTGTGGGAACTGCTAATGAGTGCACAGATCCAGGGTGCCATGGAGGTACTTTCAGCCTGGTGGACCAGGAAGGCTCTCCAGAAGCAGGGAATCCTAAGACTAGAGCTGAGACCTGGATGAGTGGCTTGGGAAGGGGAAACGCAGGGTCTAGGCACCTCAGGTTACAGAGGGCAGCATGTGTAAAGACATAGTGGCAAGAGAGAAGATAGCATGTTGGGGAACAATGAGTGGTTTGCGTGGCGAGGACACTGGGGGGCAGTGGGGAACAACACATGGGAGAAGTGATGAAGAGAACTCCAGACTCAACTGCCTCTAGCGATTCCTCCCCTCAGGTGTCCAACAGACTTCTCCCAAATGGAGCTTCCTAATGTCCCCAACCTGCTTCTTCCCTGTCTTCCCCATCTCATAAATGGCACCACCATCTACCTAGCTGTTCAGTCCTTCTCTTTCCTTCATTCCTCACATCCAATCTACAAGCAAGTTCTGTAGACCCTATCCAGAAATGTGTCTCATACCTGCCCACATCCTTCCACTGTTACAGCTCTCACCTTAGTCCATACCACCATTTTCTTGCTAGACTATAGCGGGTCTTCTAACTCACTTATCTGCTTTTACTCTTGACCCTGGAAACAACTCTCTATACCAGAGCCAGAAGGGCTGCAGCACTTAATGCTAAATGCCTATCCATTCTTCCCTTCTTCTGATTCTGTTCTGAAAGGCAAGAGACCCAACCAAAAGACAAAACTTCCCAGCCTCCATAGCAGCTACAAGTGACTAAAATCTGGCCTGTAAGCTTTAAATGGAAGTGTTGTGTCCATAAAGGAAGCTGACTTGGTGGGGCGATACACCTCTCGTCTCTCTTTCCTTCCTCTCTCCTCTGCCTGGAATATGGATGTGATTATATCAGCTCTAGGTGGACATGGAAGCCCTACCCTGAGGATAACAGAACAATAAGACACAAGGACACCAATAATGGTGACACTATTGTACCAACCATGAATTACATACCCATGATTTCTTTTACATGACAGAGAAAAGTTGACCTTTGGCCATTAGAGCCGGTGATTTGGAGGGTTTTATTCAACAAAATACAACTGAATGAGTAGTGATTGTTTAAAAGCATAATTCAAGTATGACTCTGCCACTTAAAACCCATCAGTGGATTCTAATTCTCCTTAGAAAAACTCTAAACTGGTTCTAACCACCTTGAAGGCCCCATATGAACTGGCTGGAACCTGCCTATCTCCTCACCAACATCGTTCTCCCTGCCTGTCTGCAATACTTCCACCACACTGACTTCTGAAAATTGTTTCCTCTGCCTGGAATACTCTTCACCCCAACATTTATAAAATAGCTAAGTCTCACTATTCAGATACCTTTGCAGGAAAGCAAAGGCACGATTATGGTGAGTACTCTGGCAATTAATTGGGTCATGTGTATACGCACACACACAAAACATACATATATTTACAAACAATGTAAATACATCCAATGTAAACAATAGGAAATTACAAAAATGAGGTTCGTAGAGTGGTTCCCTCTAAGGGCACATTGGGTCTCAACCAAGGGTGATTTTACCCCTCAGGGGACATTTGGCAGGTCTGGAGAAATTTCTGGCTGTCATAACTTGTAGATTTGTAGGGTAAAGGGTGGTGGGTGATACTGGCATCTCGTGAGTAGAGGCCAGGGATGCTGCTAAACATTCTGCAATGCACAAGACAACCCCTACAACATATTAACATTTTGGGCCAGATAACTCTTTGCTCTGGAGGCCTGCTCTGGATGTGTAGCATGTTTAGCAGGATTCTCACTAGATGCCAATTTCACAACCCCTCAGTTGTGACAACCAAATATGTCTTTAGACATTGTCAAAAGACCCCTGAAGGGAGCAAAATCACCCCTGGTTGAAAACGACTGCTCTCAGAGAAGGCATGGAGATGGGAACGAGCAAAGGTAGACATACGGTTTTACCAGCATAGGTAACGTTCATTGGCAAAGGTCTCTCTTCAAGTTTATGACATGATCTTCCATAGGGCTTAACTTTTGCTATGTATGAATGGGCATGGCATTCTGCAGGCCAGATACTGTATCTTTCTGTTTGAAATTAAACAGACCCCTTCAGAAGAAAATGAAGATCAATTCCAAACTGGAGACATTCAACTGTAAAACAGTTTCAAGAGAACTTGATATTACTAGTTCCATGTAGGCAAACAGTAGCAGTCAAGAGCATATCAGATTTTTGTTTGTGTTTTTTGTTTGTTTGTTTTTGAGACGGGGTCTTGCTGTATGTCACCCAGGCTGGAGTGCAATGATGCAATCATGACCCACTGCAGCCTCGAACTCCTGGGATCCGGTAATTCTCCCACCTCAGTTTCCTGAATAGCTGAGACCAGAGGCACCCATCACCATGCCTAGCTAATTTTTGTATAGGTGGGTCTCTCCATGTTGCACAGGCTTGTCTTGAACTCCTGGGATAAAGCAATCTGCCCACCTTGGTGTCCTGCCCCACCCTTGTTTTATTTTTGATTTTAGGACTTAGCCATAATGGGATGGGGAGATAAAACCAAAAATGCATTTTATAAATCTTACCCTGGTATCTTCACTGATGTAACCACACATGACCTTCTCATTCTTAACCCACAGCTCACCAGCCTGTGCTCTGAAAGGATACACACACAAGTTATTACAAGTCTTACATGAAACCAATACATGCCTGGTGCAGTAGCTCACACCTGTAATCCCAGCACTTTGGGAAGCCGAGGCAGGTGAATTACCTGAGGTCAGGAGTTCGACAACAGCCTGGACAACATGATGAAACCCCATCTCTACTAAAAATCCAAAAAAATCAAACAGTCATGGTGATGGGTACCTATAATCTCAGCTTCTCAGGAAGCTGAGGCAGAATCACTTGAACTCAGGAGGCGGAGGTTGCGGTGAGCCGAGATCATGCCATTGCACTCCAGGCAACAAGAGCGAAACTCCGTCTCAAAAAAAAAAAAAAGGTGAATAGTACAGCAGAAACAGCATGGCTTTCAGACCTGACCAGCCTGGAGAGAAACTGGTCTAGGTAAGAATCTCAGCTGAGAGCTGAGTATCACTTACTAGGTGAATGGCCATAGTAACTTCATGAGGTTCATTGGCATTATCTTTAAAAATGAGACAATGGGCCAGGCGTGGTGACTTACACCTATAATCGCAACACTTTGGAAGGCCAAGGTTGGCAGATCGCTTGAGCCCAGGAGTTGACACCAGCCTGGGCAGCATAGTGAGACCTGTCACTACAAAAAATACAAAAAATTAGGCAGGTGTGGTGACACATGCTAGTCCCAGCTACCTAGGAGGTTGAGGTAGGAAGATCACTTGGGCCTCAGAGGTCAAGGCTATAGTGAGCTGTGATTGCACCACTACACTCCAGTTTGGGCAACAGAGTGAGACTGTCTCAAAAAAACAAAACAAAAAAACAAACAAAACAAAAGAGACAATGAAGCCTACGCCTTACAGAGCTGTTTTCTTTTTCTTTTTCTTTTTTTTTTTTGAGATGGAGTCTCACTCTGTCACCCTGTCTGGAGGGCAGTGGAGTGATCTCAACTTAGTGCAACCTCCGACTCCCTGGTTCAAGCGATTCTCCTGCCTCAGCCTCCTGAATAGCTGGGACTACAGGCACATGCCACCATGTCCAGCTAATTTTTTGTATTTTTAGTAGAGACGAGGTTTCACCATGTTGGCCAGGATGGTCTAGATCTCCTGACCTCGTGATCTGCCCGCCTCAGCCTCCCAAACTGCTAGATTTACAGGCATGAGCCACCGCACCCAGCCTTCTACAGAGCTGTTTTCAAATTAAACTAGATTAATGTGCAGAAACTGTTCAGGACAGTGTGAGGATAGGAGGTGCTCAATTAAGTTTACTAGCAAGAAGTAGAATTACAGCAGGTATTAACACAAAATGCTATCCTGGAGAACAGTGGTAGCTGTTAGCTGAGCACCCTGTAATCAATCATCCCTCAATGAACCCCCTCAAGCCCTTATCTTCTACCAATTTCACTCTTTCTCCCAACCTGCTGCACCTAAACAATCAGTCCTCATAAAAAAGGGAGACAAAGGCTGGGTGCAGTGGCTCACACCTGTAATCCCAGCACTTTGGGAGGCTGAGGTGGGCAGACCACGAAGTCAGGAGTTTGAGACCAGCCTGGCCAACATGGTGAAATCCTGCCTCTACTGAAAACACAAATATTAGTCAGGCGTGGCAGCAGGCGCCTGTAATCCCAGCTACTCGGGAGACTGAGGCAGGAGAATCGCTTGAACCTGGAAGATGGAGGTTGCAGTGAGCTGAGATTGCGCCACTGCACTCCAGCCTGGGCAACAAGAGTAAAACTCTGTCTCAAAAAAACAAAAAACAAAAAGCAAACAAAAAAAAGGAAGAGAAAAATCAGATAAAAGCCCAGAAAATGCTGTGTACTATGAGTTACAGCTCAGGCTACCTGGAAAATGCTGGACAATCAATCAATCCCTCTGGGTCTACCCCATGCCAAAATGAAGAAGGCTGGACCAGGCCTATGGCTTATACCAAGTGGGATGTTTTTCACACTCCTTTGCCCAGTTACGTCTGTGAATGAACAAGTGTCACAAGACTGACCTGAGAAGAGATTTGTATTTATTTAATATCATAATAAGGAGGTCAGGCACGGTGGTTCACACCTGCAATCCCAGCACTTTGGGAGGCCGAGGTGGGTGGATCACAAGGTCAAGAGATCGAAACCCATCCTGGCCAACGTGGTGAAAACCCATATCTACTATCTTGTTATCTCCCAGAGTGGCCTCAAATTCTTGGGCTTAAGAGATTCTCCCACCTCAGACTCCCAAGTAGGTGAAACTACCAGCACACACAGCCACACCTAGCTAATTTTTTTGTATTTTTAGTAAAGACGGGGTTTCACTATGTTGTCTAGGCTGGTCTTGCACTCCCAGACTCAAGCAATCTGCCCACTTAAGCCTCCCAAGTGCTGGGATTACAGGCGTGAGCCACCACACCCAGTCAGCTCTGTTTATAATCATCCGAACCCCACATTAACAGGACCTCTAAAACAAGCTTGGTGTGGCCAGAGGTGGTGTGATCCCAGCACTTTGGGAGGCTGAGGCAGGCAGATTACCCGAGGTTGGGAGTTCACGACCAGCCTGACAAACATGGTGAAACCCCATCTCTACCAAAAACACAAAATTAGCCAGGCATGGTGGCAGGTGCCTGTGATCCCAGCTACTTGAGAGGCTGAGGCAGGAGAATTGCTTAAGCCTGGGAGGCAGAGGTTGCAGAGCCGAAATCACGCCACTGCACTCCAGCCTGGGTGAAAGAGTGAGACTCATCTCAAAAAAAAAAAAAAAAAAAGTTACAATGTGATCCAACAGGCTAGGGTTTACGGTATTTTTTTAAAGCAAAATGTCAGTCAATAGGAAATAAGATTTTGCTACTATATATATATATTTTGTTGTTGTTGTTGTTTGTTTTGTTTTTTTGAGATGGGGTTTCACTCTTGTTGCCCAGGATGGAGTACAATGGCACGATCTCGGCTCACCACAACCTCTGCCTCCTAGGTTCAAGCAATTCTCCTGCCTCAGCCTCCGGAGTAGCTGGGATTACAGGCACCTGCCATCACGCCTGGCTAATTTTTGTATTTTCAGTAGAGATGGGTTTCACCATGTTGGCCAGGCTGGTCTCAAACTCATGACCTCAGGTAATCCACCCGCCTCGGCCTCCCAAAGTGCTGGGATTACAGGCGTGAACCACCAAACCCAGCTCATATGTTCTTAACTATTTAACTATTATCAGATTGAAAATTTAATTGCACAGAAATTCTTTGACCATTTACAATGACTTTAACTATACAAATGACTATACTTTATTTTTCTCATAGTAGGCCCAAAGCATCTTTTTTCTCAGGCATTCACGAAGTCAGCAAAAGAAAGTAATCTTTGATCCAGTGTAGAAATACTGTAAGTCTTCTGGAGAAAAGATAGAAGACTGTAGTTTACATTTAACCATGCCTGAGCCAAATATCAGGTCAGACCTTTAAAAGTCTAAAAGTGGCCAGCTGCAGTGGCTCATGCCTGTAATCTCAGCACTTTAGGGGGCTGAGCCAAGAGGATCGTTTGAGCCCAGGAGTTGGAAACCAGCCTGAGCAACAGAGTGAGACCCTGTCTCTACCAAAACGAAAAAAAAAAAAAAGAGCCAGGCGCGCTGGCATGCACTTGTAGTCCTAGCTACTCAGAAGGCTGAGGTGGGAGTACTGCTTGGGCCTAAGAGGTTAAGGCTGTAGTGAGGTATGATGGCACAACCGCATTCCAGCCTGGGCGATACAGGAAGCCCATCTCAAAAATAAATAAATAAAAATAAAGTTAAAAACTGACACTATGTGAGGGTTTTCTTTTCTCCATCTAGAACTGTGTGTATGAGGGTATTTACATATAGAAACAAAGAACTTAAAAAAGAAAGAGATCAGCCGAGTGTAGTGGCTCACATCTGTAATCTCATCACTTTTGGAGGCCAAGGTGTACAGATCACTTGAGGCCAGGAGTTCAACACCAGCCTGGCCAACATGGTGAGACCCCGCGTCTACTAAAGAACAAAAATTAGCCAGGCATGGTGGTGCATGCCTGTAGTCCCAGCTATTCAGGAGGCTGAGGTAGGAGAATCACTTGAATATAACATGTGCGTGCATGTGTGTGTGTGTGTGTGTGTGTGTGTGTATAATTTAAAAAGAGAAAGCAATAGAAAAAAAAAATGAGAGAGATCTAAATAGGTTTCCAAACCAAGGCTGGCAAACTACATACAGCCTTCAAGCCAACTCTCCCCTATCTCCTGTTTTCATATGGCCCACAGTTAAGAATGGCTGTTATATTTTTAAATGGTCGAAACACACAAACACACAGAATATGCAATAGACCTGACATCTATTGTGACTCACAAAGCTTAAAATATTTATTAACTGGTCCTTCACAGAAGAATATTCTAAACCAACTATTCCATTTTGCAGATGTGAAGACTAAGGGTTTACCAGAGTTACCCAACATCACTCGAACCACTAATCACAGTGATGGCTAAACACTGGCTCTGCAGATACAGATCCAGGCTTCCTGACCCCTAGATACCCATCCAGTAGAGATCTGCTGATATTGGAGGCATAAACCTAGGTTGCATTTTTTGTGCTGCTTGAGATTTAGTCACTTCTTGGGTTGTGCTTTAGTTGCTTGGATTTTTTAAAGAACACTGACTCGCTAACACATTTTTTTGTTTGTTTTCAAAGATGGGGTCTCACTCTGTTGCCCAGGCTGGAGTGCAGTAATGCAATAATAGCTCACTGCAGCCTCAACCTGTGTTCAAGTGCTCCTCCTATCTGTTTCCCAAGTACCTCAAACTAGAGAAGCCCTGACACCAACCCCGTTCTTTTTTCTGTTATTTTAGACAGAATCTGACTCTGTCACCCAGGCTAGGGGGCAGCAGAATGATCAAGGCTCACTACAGCCTTGAACCTCCCTGGATTCAGGTGATCCTTCCACCTCAGCCTCCCAAGTAACTGGGTCTACAGGCGCCATCATGCCCAGCTAATTTTTGTATTTTTTGGTAGGGATGGGGTTTCAGCATATTGCCAGGTTGGTCTTGAACTCCCAGGCTCAAGCAAACTACCCACCTCAGTCTCCCAAAGTGCTGGGATTACAGGCATGAGCCACTGCACCTAGCCATAATTGCGTGTGTGTGTGTGTGTGACGGAATCTTGCTCTGTCGGCAGGCTAGAGTGTAGTGGTGTGATCTCGACTCACTGAACCTCTGACTCCCTGGTTCAAGTGATTCTCCTGCCTCAGCCTCCTGAGTAGCTGGGATTACAGGCATGTGCCACCACACCCAGCTGATTTTTGTATTTTTAGTACAGACGGGGTTTCACCATGTTACCCAGGATGATCTCGATCTCCTGACCTTGCGATCCACCTGCCTCGGCCTCCCAAAGTGCTGGGATTACAGGCGTGAGCCACCAAGTCCAGCAAAATACACACACACACACACACACACACACACACACGCACGCACATATATATATATATATTTTTTTTTTTGTATAGATGAGGTCTTGCTATGTTGTCCAGGCTGGTCTTAAACTCCTGGCCTCAAGTGATCCTCATGCCATAGTCATTTTACTTGGCTGCCCTCCAATGATTAACACCTTTTTTGGGGGAAAAAAATGAAGCCTTTATCCTTTCTTTCTTTTTAGGATCAGTATTTCATTCTGGTCTAGTAGCCCTAGTTGATGATGAAAAGTTACTTACAAAAAGATTCTGGCTAATAAATGTAGAAGGGATGACTGAATTTAAAAAAAAACAAAAAAAGAAAAGAAAATCAACATTTTATAACAATCCTCAATGGATGAAACCACTAGGTGAAAAGTTGATGGGGACCAGGCGCAGTGGCTTATGCCTGTAATCCCAGCACTTTGTGGGGCTGAGGCAGGGGCATCACCTGAGATCAGGAGTTTGAGACCAACCCGGCCAACATGGTGAAACTCCATCTCCACTAAAAATAGGCATGGTGGTGCGCGCCTGTAGTCCCAGCTACTCAGGAGGCCGAGGCAGAAGAATTGCTTGAACCTGGGAGGCGGAGGTTACAGTGAGCCAAGATCACACCACTGCGCTCCAGCCTGGGCGACAGAGTAAGACTCCGTATCAACAACAACAAAAAAAGAAAAGTTGATGGGGACCTTTATGAGGGACTACACTGTACCCTGTGACCACGCTGACCAATCTTAGGATCACAAGTCAGTTAACAAGAAATAAATACGCCAGGTGCAGTAGCTCACTTCTGTAATCCCAGCACTTTGGGAGTCCAAGGTGGGCAGTTCACGAGGTCAGGAGTTCGAGACCAGCCTGGCCAACATGGTGAAACTCCATTTCCACTAAAAATACAAAAACTTAAAATTAAAAAAAATTAGCTACGTGTGCTGGCGGGTGCCTGTAATTCCAGCAACTCACAAGGCTGACGCAGGATAATTGCTTGAAACCAGGAGGCGGAGGTTGCAGTCAGCCGAGGTCGCGCCACTGCACTCCAGCCTGGGTGACAGAGCAAGACTCCGTCTCGAAAAAAAAAAAAGATATAAATATGATTATGTATACACAATAAATTTCAGGAAAAACACAAGTTGTTTCTGGAGAAAGGAATGTATATTTCATGAGATACCTTTCTGAACTATTTGAATGCTTAATTATGTGCATGTTGTACCTTTTTTATTTTTTTTTGAGACAGTCTCACTCTGTGACCCAAGCTGGAGTGCGGTGGCATGATAACGTCTCACTGCAGCCTCTACCTCCCAGGGCTCAGGCGATCTCCCCACCTCAGCCTCCTGAGTAGCTTGGACTACAGGTGCGTGTCACCATGCCCAGATAATTTTTGTATTTTTTTGTAGAAATGGGCTTTCACTATATTGCCCAGGCTGGTCTTCAACTCCTGGGCTCAAGCAATAATCTACCCACCTCGGCATCCCAAAGTGTTGGGATTACAAGCGTAAGCCACCACACCCAGCCACTTTTTAAATTTAAAGGGGATTTCAAAAAGTCCCTTTTTTCTCCACAAACTAAAATATAGAAATAGTTTTAATAAATCAATAGTGCAGCAATATAGTTAAAAAGGTAACAAATCAGGAACCAATGTGCTAGTCATTTTGTTTCTAAACCTGTTTCCTAATGTGTAAAATGAGAAGGTATGATTCAAATATGTTCATCTAGGGTTTTTCCAGTTGTAAAATTATGAGTCTCTATCTCCTTTTTTTTTTCGACTTCCTTTTTTACAGAACACCAGGGGGCTTCATCAACTTCTTCCATTAAGCCTCAAACTACTATAGTGCATTTTGTTGTTTATTTGAGCTACAACAATCTAACTTTTTTTTTTTTTATGAGACAGAGTCTCACTGTGTCGCCCAGGCTGGAATGCAGTGGTGCAATCTCGGCTCGCTGCAAGCTCCGCCTCCCGGGTTCACGCCATTCTCCTATCTCAGTCTCCCGAGCGGCTGGGACTATAGGCACCCGCCACTACGCCCGGCTAATTTTTTGTATTTTCAGCAGAGACAGGGTTTCACCGTGTTAGCCAGGATGGTCCTGATCTCCTGACCTCATGATCCGCCCATCTCAGCCTCCCAAAGTGCTGGGATTACAGGCGTGAGCCACTGTGGCCAGCCAACAATCTTAACATTTTATACTCTTATGCATTTTATTGTATGGACATCCATATGCCTCCACTGCTTTATATAGCCCAGTTACTGCATAGATAAGGCAAGAGTGACATAATATCTACCTGATGCCAGCAAACTCCACCTTCTGAGTGATATATGCACATGTGCTGACCTAAGAGGAGTGGGAGAGAGAGGGAGGGAGGGAGGGAAGGAGAAAGGGTGAGAAAGACAAAGACAGAGATTGATTAACATATTAAGGCCATGAAAAATCACAAACAAGAACTCCTAGCTTTCTAATCTCTTCTACCAACCCAAAGTTCAACTAGCTTGTGAGTAATAGACTTACCCCACAGGAAAACCTGTTAGGGTAGGTATGACAGTAGGTGCTTAAAGAGTTTGGCAAGTATAGCTAATGGGAAAGACCAAGTGGATGATAAATGACCAGCTTTACAAATATACTGATCTTCACATATGTTTACATATATATCTGCATTTACATACTCATTTAAGTATCATGTTGTTTCTCATTTTATCTCTCACTTTAGAAAATGGAACCCTCAACAAATAAAACACAGATTTTTCCTGAAAATATGCCCTGTACGGAAATTCCACCTATAATTTGTGGTTTCATAGTATACAAAAACTTCATTTCTTTTGATTAGTGTCAAAATGGGAGGAAAAAAAAAAAAAAAAAACCTCAAATGAGAATTTTCAGAACCAGTTCACAATTCTGATGAACTAATCTTTTCAAGTGGAAATGTTCATTAAAAAATTAATAAATGTGGGTGTGGTATACACTGCCTGGGTGATGGGTGCACCAAAATCTCACCAATCACCATTAAAGAACTTACTCATATAACCAAATACCACCTGTTCCCCAATAACAGGGAAATAAAAAAACTTTTTAAAAGACACAATTAAAATATAATAAAAATATTTTCGTTAACAAAATGGGCTGGACACGGTGCCTCACACCTATAATCCTAGCACTTTGGGAGGCAAAGGCAGGCGGATCACCTGAGGTCAGGAGTTCAAAACCAGCCTGGCCAACATGGCGAAAACCCCATCTCTACTAAAAATACAAAAAAACAGGCTGGGCGCAATAGCTCACATCTGTAATCCCAGGACTTTGGAAGGCTGAGGTGGGTGGATTGCCTGAGGTCGGGAGTTCGAGACCAGCCTGACCCACAGGAGAAACCCCGTCTCTACTAAAAATACAAAATTAGCCGGGCATGGTAGTGCATGCCTATAATCCCTGCTACTCCGGAGGCTGAGGCAGGAGAATCGCTTGAACTTGGAAGGCAGCGGTTGTGGTGAGCGGAGATCATGCCATTGCACTCCAGCCTGGGCAACAAGAAAACTCTGTCTCAAAAAAAAAAAAAAAAAAAAATTAGCCCGGCATGGTGGTGGGTGCCTATAATTCCAGTTATAGGCAGGAGAATCGCTTGAACCTAGTGGGCAGAGGTTGCAGTAAGCCAAGATCCCACCACTTCACTCCAGCCTGGGTGAAAGAGCAAAACTCCGTCTCGGGGAAAAAAAAAAAAAAACCAATGAATACATGCGGAAAATGGGAGGAGGGTTCAGCAAAAAGCAGTGTGATCTGGAAGCCATAGGATCTGGGTTTTGGCCAAGGGCCAACTTACTATCTAGCCTTGGGCAATTACCTAACTTCTCAATCTCAGTTTCTACCTCTATAAATTAGGGATAATAAATACCTGTCCATGAGGAGATGTGGGGAGCAAAGGGGATCAAGTGAAAACCTGAAAACTAAGGTTCCACTCAAATGTAAAATACAGTATAACTTCCTATCTAAACCAAAAATGCTCAGTAAAAATCTGTAACAGTAAACAAATAAAAGATCAAAAAAACAATGAAAAGAGAATGGAAGAATACACAAGATGTTGACAATAATTGTAGATGCTGAAATCAGAAACAATTTTATATTCTTCTCCTATAATAAACAGGGATTATTCACATAATGGAAAAAAGTAACAGACTTTCAAAGAAATCACATCTTACCAAACTTTTCTTTAGTCGCCACATATCCCCACGGCCAATATACTGGTCCTTAAAAGTTAACTCCACTAGGTCAAGGGTCACATCCTAAAAGGAATAATCAAATAATATCTCTGACATTACTTTGCCACATTTTATAGTCACAAGGCAATGCCCACTTACCATGGAAAAAAACTTTTTGCAAAAAAGAAAACTACTGGAAGACCATTCAGTAGCAGAACTCTGATAAACAGAATTATATCCTGCCAAAGCACACTTGTCAGTATAGTTGGTAAATCTACAACTAATCCTACAGCCACGGCAGCACGTTGAGTGTGAAGGGTAGTGGGGGACTCATTCTGTATTTTAGTCTGGATACTGGCACACAAACATGACACTGAGCTATGCACTTTATTTACCTATTAACGCCAACAGCACTTTCTGAACAATAATTTTTATCTATTATAACATCACTTCCTGAAGAAAAATGAGAATATGTTTTAAAATGTTAGTATTTTAATATAAAATTTTACATATAGTTTTATATACAAAAAATGGTTAGGACAAGCTTCAAGAAAAGTGGGGGTGGGTTTTAAATGCAACCTACATACTGCCTACATTCTAAACGACATATAGGCTACGTATTTATTTATTTATTTATTTATTTATTTTGAGACAGGATGGTGCTCTGTTGCCCAGGCTGGAGTGCAGTGGTGCGATCTCAGCTCACTCACTGCAGCCTCCGCCTCCTGGGCTCAAGTGACTCTCATGCCTTAGCCTCCCTAGTAGCTGGGACTACAGGGGTGCACCATCATACCCAGCTAAGTTTTGTATTTTTAGGAGACACAGGGTTCCACCATTTTGCCCAAGCTGGTCTCAAACTCCTGACCTCAAGTCATCCACCTGCCTTGGCCTCCCAATGTGCTGGGATTACAGGCATGGGCCACCACTCATGGCCTACATGTTTAGTTTAACAAGACAAGGTCTCGTTCTGTTGCCCAGGCTGAAATGCAATAGTGCAGCCATCAGCTCACTGCAGCCTCAATCTCCTGGGCTCAAGCAATCCTCCTGCTGCAGCCTTTCAAGCAGTTGAGACTACAGGCATATAAACACGCCCAGCTAATCTTTTAGAAAAGTTTTAGTAGGCAGGACGCGGTGGCTCCTGCCTGTAATCCCAGCACTTTGGGAGGCCGAGGCAGGTGGATCACCTGAGGTCAGGAGTTCAAGACCAGCCTGGACAACATGGTGAAATCCCATCTCTACAAAATACAAAAATTAGCTGGGTGTGGTGGCGTGGGCCTGTGATCCTAGCTACTCAGGAGGCTGAGGCAGGAGAATGGCTTGAACCTGGGAAGCACAGGTTGCAGTGAGCCGAGATTGTGCCACTGCACTCCAGTCTGGGTGACAGAGCAAGACTCCATTTCAAAAAAAAACAGAAAAGTTTTAATAAAGACAAGGTCTAGCTATGCTACTCAGGCTGGTCTTGAACTCCTGGCCTCAAGTGATCCTCCTGTCTCAGCCTCCCGATGGGCTGAAATTACCACACCTAGCAGGTCACACATTTAATAGTCGAATACTACACTTAAGTAACCCGTTGTTTCCTTAGTAATCTAACCTTGAGGAAGGGTGCTAATCATTCCAAAAAGATATTCAAGTCCGAAACAAAGACGTACCTTAGGGTCTACGACATTAACATAGACATCTTGATAAGGTCTTAGCCGAAACACTTGAGTCACAGTCTGGTCCACACTGATGGTTTCTAAAACAGAAACAATATCTGGCTGGGACAACACATTTTGAAAAAGCAGGTCCATATATTCTAATCTATAAATACTCAGACATTCAGTAAGCAACACAATTGATCATCTGACATGGGCAACACACAGTCTCTTCCTTTCAGGAGCTTAGAATTTAAACAATTCTCTGCTTTTTTAGGTGAAATAAGACCAGAGCCTAAGCAATCAACAAAAAATGGAGAGAAAAAGGGAGAAGGGAGGGAAAAGAAAGAATTTGAGAAGGAAGAGGCTGGGTATGGTGGCTCACACCTGTAATCCCAGCACTTTGGGAGGTCTAGGCAGGAAGGTCACCTGAGGTCAAGAGTTCGAGACCAGCCTGGCCAACATGGTGAAACTCTGTCTCTACTAAAAATACAAGAATTAGCCAGGCATGATGGTGGGCGCCTGTAATCCAAGCTACTCGGGAGGCTGAGGCATAAAAATTGCTTGAACCCCAGAGGCAGAGGTTGTAGTGAGCTGAGATTGTATCACTGCACACCAACCTGGGTGACAGAATGAGACTCTGTCTCAATAAATAAATAAATAAAATAAGAAGGAAGAAAAGAAAGTTCAAAGACCTGTAAAATTCCAGAAGAGGAAGGAGATCTCTTTGGAATGAAGTTATCAGTGGTAAAGAAGAAACAAACTTTTCAATGAGCCCTTAAGTCTGGTAAGAAACATAACAGAGGACAGGAGATAAGGGGAAGGTATGAAGGCCATTTTTAGGATTAAGGTTTTATAGAATTCTTTTAAAATCTTTAAATTGGCTGAATGTGGTGGCTCACGCCTGTAATCCCAACACTTTGGGAGGCCAAGGTGGACAGATCACGAGGTCAGGAGTTCAAGACCAGCCTGACCCATATGGTGAAACCCCGCCTCTACTAAAAATACCAAAAAAATTAGCCAGGCATGGTGGCGTGCACCTGTAGTCCCAGTTACTCAGGAGGCAGAGGCAGGAGAATTGCTTGAACCTGAGAGGTGGAGGTTGCAGTGAGCCAAGATCACGCCTGGGCGGCAGAGGGATACTCCATCTCAAAATAAAATAAAATAAAACATTTAAAAAAAATGAAAACTTTAATTTTTTTTTTTTTTTTTTTTACTGCTCCTTGCAAAGCAGGGCTAACCCTTAGGCAGTGTAACCAGAGTAGCCAGGTTTTACAGAATGTTTTCTCCTCAAATTGAAATATTGAATGGTTAAATATGAGTGGGTAGCCAGGCATGGTGGCTCATGCCTGTAATCCTAGCACTTTAGGAGGCCAAGGCAGGAGGACTATACTTGGGCCCAGGAGATCAAGACCAGCCTGAGTAAAAATTAAAAAAAAAAAAAATTAGCCAGGCATGATCCTGTGGGCTGGGTGCCTAGGGTCTTAGCTACTCCGGAGGTGGAGATGGGAGATGGAGAATCACTTGCCCCCAGGGAGGCTGAGGCTGCAGTGAGCCGTGACTGCACCACTGCACTCCAGTTTGTACAACAGAGAGGCCCGGTCTGAAAGAGAAAACAAAAAAAGGCAGGGGCAATGGTGCAGTGGCTCATGCCTGTAATCCCAGGACTTTGGGAGGTTGACGCAGGCAGATCACCTGAGGTGAGGAGTTTGAGACCAGCCTGGCCAAACATGGTGAAACCCCATCTCTACTAAAAATATAAAAATTAGGCTGGGCGTGGTGGTTCATGCCTGTAATCCCAGCACTTTTGGAGGCTGAAGTGGGCAGATCATGAGGTCAGCAGTTCAAGACTAGCCTGGCCAACACAGTAAAACTCTGTCTCTACTAAAAATACAAAAATTAGCTGGGTGTGGTGGTGCACGCCTGTAGTCCCAGCTACTCGGGAGGCTGAGGCAGGAGAATCCCTTGAATCCAGGAGGCGGAGATTGCAGTGAGCTGAGACCACGTCATTGCACTCTATCCTGGGTAACAGAGTGAGACTTCCTCTCAAAAAAATAAAAATAAAAATATAAAAATTGGCCGGGCGCGGTGGCTCAAGCCTGTAATCCCAGCACTTTGGGAGGCCGAGACGGGCGGATCACGAGGTCAGGAGATCAAGACCATCCTGGCTAACACGGTGAAACCCTGTCTCTACTGAAAATACAAAAAACTAGCCGGGCGAGGTGGCGGGCGCCTGTAGTCCCAGCTACTCGGGAGGCTGAGGCAGGAGAATGGCGTGAACCCGGGAGGCGGAGCTTGCAGTGAGCTGAGATCCGGCCACTGCACTCCAGCCTGGGCGATACAGCGAGACTCTGTCTCAAAAAAAAAAAATAAAATAAAATAAAAAAATAAAAATTAGCCAGGCATGGTGGTGCACACCTGTAGTCCTAACTACCTGGGAGGCTGAGGCAGGAGAATCACTTGAACCCAGGAGGCGCAGGTTGCAGTGAGCCAAGATCGTGCCGCTGCACTCCAGCCTCCAGCCTGGGCAACGCAGTGAAACTCCATCTCTTAAAAAAACAGAAACAAAAAAAAAAGAGTGGGTGACATCAAAGGCCTTTATTTAATTAATTAGCTTATTTATTTAGAGACAAAGTTTTGCTCTTGCTGCCCAGGCTGGAGTGCAATGGCGCAATCTCAGCTCACTGCAACTTCTGCCTCCCAGATTCAAGCAGTTCTCCTGCCTCAGCTTCCTGAGTAGCTGGGATTACAAGCGTGCGCCACAATGCCTGGCTAATTTTATATTTTTAGTAGAGATGGGGTTTCTCCATGTTGGTCAGGATGGTCTCAAACTCCTGACCTCAGGTGATGCACCTACCTTAGCCTCCCAAAGTGCTGGGATTACAGGTGCCAGCCACTGTACCCAGCCATCAAAGCCCATTAAAGCAACCCAGAATTTTTTTGTTTTTTTCTCTTAAGAACTATTTAAGAGTATCTTATTTACTGTCAATTGACATTCTGGTTCCTTGAACAGCATGGCATAGCGATAAGAGGGAAAAACAAAGGATCTGAATCCAGAATGAGTAAGCAGGAATCACCGCTTCTGGCTACGCCTAGACTGTATAGTCTGGCAGAGAATAAACTTCCTCACTCACTCAAGAGTTGTTGAGAAGATAAAGCTAGATTACACAAAGCTCCCAGGACAGTGCCTTGCACATGTGGTGGGCAATCATAAATAAATATTTCTTCCTCCCCAATCCCTACTCACCCAGACTAGGCATTTAACAAATCGTTTGTGAAAAAATGGGACAGATGTGGTGGATCACACCTGCAACCCCAGCATTTTGGGAGGTCAAGGTGTGAGGAACTCCACTTGAGGCCAGGAGTTCAAGACCAACCTGGGCAACAGGCAGGTTGTGTATTTCTTTTCTTTTTTTTGAGACAGAGTCTCGCTCTGTTGCCCAGGCTGGAGTGCAGTGGCGCGATCTCGGCTCACTGCAACCTCCGCCTCCCGGGTTCAAGTAATTCTCCTGCCTCAGCCTCCCGGGTAGCTAGGACTATAGGTGCATGCCGCCACACCCAGCTAATTTTTTGTATTTTAGTAGAGACGGGGTTTCACCGTTTTGCCCAGGCTGGTTGCAAACTCCTGAGCTCAGGCAATCCACCTGCCTCAGTCTCCCAAAGTGCTGCGATTACAGGCATGAGCCACCATGCCTGGCCTTTTTTTTTTTTTTTCTTTTTGAGATAGGGTCTCTGTTGAACAGGCTAGAGTGCAGTGGCACCATTATAGCTCACTGTAACCTTAAATTATCGGGCTCAAATTATCCTTCCACCTCAACCTCCAGAGTACAGAGTAGCTGGGACTATAAGCGTCAACTTGACAATTTTTTTTTAGCGGGAACACAATTTGATAAGAAGAGAACTGCAGCCATAAAAAAATGAAATCACATCCACTGCAGCAACACAGATGGAGTTGGAGGCCACTGTTATCCTAAGTGAACTAACTCACAAACAGAAAATCAAATACTGCATGTTCTTACCTATAAGTGGGATGGAAATAATAGACACTTGGGACTCCAAAAAGAAGGATGGGGAAGAGAATGAGGGTTGAAAAATACAATGTTCAGACATAGATACAATGTTCTGTATCTGTTCTGTCAGATACAAGGTTCACTGTGTGAGTAATGGATACAATAGAAGCCCAATCCCCACCAGTACACAATATACCCATGTAACAAACATGCCCATGTACTGCCTGAATTGAAAATTAAATTAAAATTTTTTTAAAAAAGAAAAGAATTACTTGCCCTCATCCCTTGAAATTATGAAGAGAGGTTTCTTACAGTTTCTGAGGCAGTAAATAAAAAATTCTGGCCGGGCGCGGTGGCTCACGCCTGTAATCCCAGCACTTTGGGAGGCCGAGGTGGGCGGATCACAAGGTCAGGAGATCGAGACCACGGTGAAACCCCGCCTCTACTAAAAATACAAAAAATTAGCCGGGCGCGGTGGCGGGTGCCTGTAGTCCCAGCTACTTGGGAGGCTGAGGCAGGAGAATGGCAGGAACCCGGGAGGCGGAGCTTGCAGTGAGCCGAGATCGCGCCACCGCACTCCAGCCAGGGGGAGAGAGCCAAAAAAAAAAAAAAAAAAAAAAAAAATTCTAAGAATGATGTAATTCTTACCCTTCTGTAAATCTTCCTTCAGTGACTTGACCTGCAAAAGCAGAGGGCTGAAAAAGAAAGCAACAGAGAGTTGGGATACCGTGAGCAGTAACTCCCTAGCATCCTTCATCCCCTACAAAAGGCAAATAGATCACTCTGGACAGTCTGTGACTTACAGCACAACAATGAGAGAAAGCTCCCTTAGAAACAAAGAAACTCCATATGCACCAAAGGAAATGGATAAACGCTACACAACCCTTCAGTTGTCATCTCAGCTTTAAAACCAGAAAGAGGCCAGGCACAGTGGCTCATGCCTATAATGCCAACACTTTGGGAGGCCAAGGCGGGTGGATCATCTGAAGTCAGAAGTTCGAGACCAGCCTGGTCAACATGGCAAAACCCTGTCTCTATTAAAAATATGAAAATTAGCCAGGTGGGGTGGCCCACACCTGCAGTCCCAGCTACTCGACAAGCTGAGGCAGAAGAATCGCTTGAACCTGGGAGGCAGAAGTTACAGTGAGCCGAGGTCACACCACTGCACTCCAGCCTGAGTGACAGAGTGAGACTCTGTCTCTTTAAAAAAAAAAAAAGGTTGGGCATGGTGCGGTAACTCGCACCTGTAATCCCAGCACTTTAAGAGGCCAAGGCAGGCCGATCACAAGGTCAGGAGTTCAAAACCAGCCTGACCAAATGGTGAAATCCCATCTCTACTGAAAATATAAAAATTAGCCAGGCGTGGTGGCATGCACCTGTAATCCCAGCTACTCAGGAGGCTGAGGCAGGAGAATGGCTTGAACCCAGGAGGCGGAGGTTTCAGTGAGCCGAGATCACACCATTGCACTTCAGCCTGGGTGACAGAGTGAGATTTTGTCTCAAAAAAAAACATAAAAACAAAAAAAACGGCTGGGTATGGTGGCTCATGCCTGTAATCTCAGTGCTTTGGGAGGCCTAGCAGGGTGGATGGCTTGAGACAAGCCTGGCCAATACGGTGAAACCCCACTCTCTACTAAAAAATACAAAAATTAGGCCAGCTGCGGTGCCTCATGCCTGTAATCCCAGCACGTTGGGAGGCCAAGGCAGGTGGATTACCTGAGGTCAGGAGTTCAAGACCAGCCTGGGCAACATGGTGAAACCCTGTCTCTACTAAAAATGCAAAATTAGCTGGGCATGGTGGCGCATGCCTCTAATCTCAGCTACTGGGGAGGCTGAGGCAGAAGAATCACCTAGGCCTGGGAGGCAGAGGTTGCAATGAGCTGAGATTACACAACTGCACTCTAGCCTAGGTGACACAGCTAGACTCCATCTCAAAAAAAAAAAAAAAAAAAAAAAAAAAAAAAGGAGGAGGAGGAATGGACAACTTTTGAAAAATTATTTGTTGATCAAATCCTAGAAGGCATGAGCTTTTTTTTTTTTTAAGACAGGGTCCCACTATGTTGCCCAGGCTGGTCTCGAACTCCCGGGCTCAAATGACCTACCCCACCTCAGCCTCCCAAAGTGCTGGAATTACAGGCTTGAGCCACCACCGCATGAACATTTTGAAAGGCAAAGAGAGTTATCTGCCCTTCAAATCCCTTGGACATCATTTGGAAACAGTGAATTGCCCAGTTCCATGGATCCTAAGAGACACTCACCTGTATTCATCGTTGGGGTGTGCAATCTCTACAATGTCTCCAAGCTTGATGTGAGGAAACACTTTGGGGTTCACAACTAGCTCATCATCTGAAAGACAATTCAGCGACTTCAAGTAGAAAAACACTCATTAGGTACATTGTGTATGTTCTCATTACTGGTTCCTCACAACCCTATCAGGATAGTATTGCCACCCCATTGACAGATGAGGCTCTATTTTGAAATGAGGCTTACAGTGACTAATGGATTCACACAGGAACACCAAGAGCAGTGGAGTGGGATGGTGCTCTGGTACCTTTGTCTCCATACTCCGTGCTCTCTCTACTACTGCACTGCTTCCAGGGACAGAGCAGCCCTCAGTATCTGGGAATTAGGCTTCTGGACAGCCTTTTATCCCTTCAAATATTGTGTATCTGGCATATAACAGGAACAAAACAGGCTGGTTTCCATAGATACAGCACAATTCCTTACAGTTATTCAATATTCAAAGAATTTCCCAAATAGTATCTTAATGTGACCCTCAGAGTAAATCTTTAGATTTAACAGGAGTAAGAAAATAACCTCAGAGAGGCCAGGAGCAGTGGCTCACGCCTGTAATCTCAACACTTTGGGAGGCCGAGATGGATGGAACACGTGAGGTCAGGAGTTCAAGACCAGCCTGGCAAACATGGCGCAACCCCGCTCTACTAAAACTACAAAAATTAACCGGGCGTGGTGGTGGGCGCCTGTAATCCCAGCTACTTGGGAGCCCGAGGCAGGAGAATCACTTGAACCCAGGAGGCGAAGGTTGCAGTGAGGTGAAATCACACCACCGCACTCCAGCCTGAGCGACAGAGCGAGACTGCGTCTCAAAAATAAATAAATAAATAAAATAAAATAAGAGGGATGTGCTTTTATGTTTATCTACCCCAGCCCCTCTACCAGGGATGGGGAGAACTCTCTCAAATATTGCAAACTCAGAAGCATAAGAATGACTGTTTTGCTGTTTTAATTTGGGAGGAAAAACATCACTTTTAATTATGCTAATATCATGACAATTAAGTATATCTAGATTTCAAATATAACCAGATCCAACAAAAATTTCGCCTAATAAAATCAAACAATGGGTTACTCCCAAATTTTTGTTTTGTTTTCTTTTAGAGATAAGGTCTTGTTGTTGCCTAGGCTGGCGTACAGTGGCTATTTATAAGGACAATCCCACTATTGACCAGCACAGGAGTTTTGACCTGCTCTGTTCCCAACCTGAGGTGGTTCACATTTCCTAAGGCAACCTGGTGGTCCCCCACTCCTGGGAGGTCACTAGACTGACGCAGAACTTATTTCAGACACCCAATCAACATAATGTCCTATAGTCTGAAACTCCTGGGCCCAAGTGGTCTTCCTGTCCCAGCCTCTTGAGTAGCTGTGACTACAGGCACACACCACAGCACCCAGCATCCCTAATTTTATCTGCTATGTTTCCACCGACAGTTTCACGACAAATCCTCCGTTGAGCTTCCCCCCCAATTTACACAGTCTCAATTAAGGTCCCTGAGAATACATTCCCTTCTGCTTGGTTTTATCATTTCCTTTTTGCATGTCTGTCTTACAAAACTGAAAGATCTTTAGGGACAAAGAACCTTGCGGTATTCATAATCATTGCGTCTGGCACAGGTATACGCCTAATAAATATCTGTTGGTTGTTTCTTTTTTATTATTTTTATTTTTATTTTATTGTTATTTATTTTTTATTTATTTTTTATTTTTTTATTTTTTATTTTTTTTGAGACGGAGTCTCCTTCTGTCGCCCAGGCTGGAGTGCAGTGGCCGGATCTCAGCTCACTGCAAGCTCCACCTCCTGGGTTTACGCCATTCTCCTGCCTCAGCCTCCCGAGTAGCTGGGACTACAGGCGCCCGCCACCTCGCCCGGCTAAGGTTTTTTTTTTTTTTTTGTATTTTTTAGTAGAGACGGGGTTTCACCGTGTCAGCCAGGATGGTCTCGATCTCCTGACCTCGTGATCCGCCCGTCTCGGCCTCCCAAAGTGCTGGGATTACAGGCTTGAGCCACCGCGCCCGGCCTTTTTATTTTTATTTTTAAAGACAGGGTCTTGCTCTATTGCCCAGGCTGTGCAGTGGCGTGATCTTGGCTCACAGTAACCTTTGCCTCCTGGGTTCAAGCAATTATCGTGCCTCAGCCTCCCTAGTAGCTGAGATCACAGGCACGCACGACGACACCTGGCTAAGTTTTGTATTTTTAGCAGAGATGGGGTTTCACTATGTTGGCCGGGCTAGTCCTGAACTCCTGACCTCATGTGATCTGCCCACCTTGGCCTCCCAAAACGCCAGGATTACAGTCATGAGCTACCATGTCCAGCTGTTAGTTGTATTTTGATCTATAGTCTTGCAGAAGACTGGATACAGCATCTAGCTACCTTTGTATTTTATACATCAAAATATGTATTTGTATACATTGTATATACTGTATCCTCCTCTCTGCCAAAAGTTATGTTTTATTCCACTCCACAAATACTTAGGCAATATCAACAGCATACAAAGTAATAACAATAGACTGTACATTTTAGCAGAAATTGTAGTTTAAATATAGCAATGCCTGTAGTCTGGTAATTATAACGGCTACATTTATCGAGCACAGAGTCTAATACTCTGCTAAATGCATTACATGTACCACCTTACTTAAGCTTCACAAGGCTCTATGATAGAGAAACTATTGTTTTCCCTTTTTGGTCGTTCTTTCCCTCTGGAGGCTTGTATCTACATAATGCAGAAGTAAATACACCCTAAAACACAACATTAAAAAGACTCATGTGGGGCGCGGTGGTTCATGCCTGTAATCCTAGCACTTTGGGAGGCCGAGGCGGGCGGATTGTCTGAGCTCAGGAGTTTGTGACCAGCCTGGGAAACATGGTGAAACCCTGTCTCTACTAAAATACAAAAAAAAAAAAAATAGCTGGGCATGGTGGCATGCACCTGTAATCCCAGCTACTCGGGAGGCCGAGGCAGCAGAATTGCTTGAACCTGGAAGGTGGAGGTTGCAGTGAGCTGAGATCATGCCGCTGCACTCCAGTCTGGCGACAGAGCGAGACTCTGTCTCAAAAAAAAAAATAAATAAGTCAATAAATAATAAAATAAAATGACTCATTATATTGTTAACTCCAATTTCTGAATAAGGCTGTCAAGACAGAACGGAAAATTACTCCCTCACAAAAGAAAAAAAATTATACTAAGTGCCCTTTTATTCTTCAGATTTATGGACTCAAGGTGCTAAGGAGAGCTGGGTACAGTGGCTCATGCCTGTAATCCCAACTACTAGGGAGGCTGAGGTGGAAGGATCCTTTGAGCTCAGGAGTTCCAGACCAGCCTGGGCAAATGGGGAACCATGTCTCAAAAAAAAAAAAAAAAAGAAAGGAAAGAAAAAAAAAAATAGATGTTAAGAGAAACTATTCTAAAGCCCCTCAACTTTCAGATAAGGTACACTAGGAGCTTGTTCAAGGTCACCAGGAAAATTAGAAGTAGAGCAGATATTCAGACTATAGTTCAGTGCAGGATACCATGCTGTATCCTGCCCCTTCTTCCCATGCCTAGAAGCCAGGCAAAAGTTCATGCTTTGATCATACCTGCTCTGTGCACATCTATGCTGCTTCTCTCTCACTCAATGTAAAAACTGATACATGGTTTTAGTTTCTCTTACCTGCCAAACCAGTGCACGCTAGAATTTTATGGAACATACACGGAAGATTTGTAATAAACAATGCAATTCAACAAATGAAAGGTAGTAAACCGGCAGCATTCATAATTTTCCTTAAAAGTCTGAATGCAAATGCATTTAGAAGGGTCCTGCCATCCTCCTTGTTGCTTTGTCTGTTTAGCCTCAATTGTCACGAGTCAGTGTGTAATTTCAAGGCATTGCACACACCAGAACCTCAGCCAACTTACAAAACCTCTAAAGACCAACCGATACTGACCACTGCCCCCAAAGCCCTTCTTGTGGATGACGAGTTTGTAGACCTTTGTTGTTCTCATCTTGCACTGTTTTTCCCTTTAGCTGTTCCAAGCTTGGGGCAGAGAAGTCATCTTGCCTCCCTGCCATTGAAATACAAACAAAAAGGTTGAAAGTCAGACTTTTCCTTGCAACCACTCTTTGATTTTAGGCCAGTGAAGATACTGGTGTTGCTCTGCTGTGAAGCGGTGCCAAGCGACTCTTGGATGAAGTCACTTCTCCAGTTACAAGGAGCGATGGAGAACAAACAGAACCACAGAATCCAAGAACTAAGGGGAATTCACGCCAGGGGCTAGTCAAACCTAGGAGAAGGTATTCTATCACACCCCTAAAGGGGAAGCATTGCGGTGAATGGGTACTCATTACCTTGTCTCCATCTACATCAATAACAACCGAACATTAAGGACATCTTAAAAGAAGTTAGCCCACTCATTTTGTAGATGATGAAAGTGTGAGTCACGGCAAGGGACTTGCTCAAGGTCACTTGAGACTTAGAGATACTCCCACCATTCTCCTTTTGCTGCCAACGTCCTGAGCAAGGCGACCACAAAGAAGAGGAAGGCAGGAGTTTCCTTCCCCAAACCTCGGTCTGTGTGAACTCTCAGCGTACCTTCCCTGACTCCATTTCACAGCTGAGGCCGCTGAGACTCAGAGAGGGAGAGAGACTTGTCCAAGGTCACACAGCGGATTGGGAATGAGGGCCAGGACTCGAACCTGGGCCAAGGCCCCCTACCTCAAGCCCCCCTCAGTCCCGAGTCTGGGGCGGGCAGCTCCACTCACCGAAGCTCTGGAGCCCCTTCCCGCCTCTGGCCGGGGCCCCGAGGGCTGGACCCTCTCCAGGTTCCCCGCGCCTCCTCCAGATACCCCGCCTACGCCCTCGCGGCCCGCGCTGCTTCCGCCCCTGAGCCTGAAGCGCCTGCAAGGCCCGCCCCAACCGTGTAACGCTCACCTGAGAACCCGCGCCGCTCCGGTGGCTCCGCCCCGGGGCCCCGCCCCCTTCCCGCCCTCGCGCCCCCGCGCCGCTCTCGCCGGGCCTCCGCCTCGTCTCTGTGGCCGCGCCACTTCCTCATCCGGGGCTTGAGCCGGAGGCGGGGTGTTGCGTGCGGCCTCTTGCTTGGGCCACCTCCTGGCGTTTCCTGCCCTCGAGCCGTAGAGCCTCGCGCCCCACGGAGGAAATCCATTTCCTCCCAGTCTATCCGAAATAGACCCATGGCCACAGAGCTTCGTTTGCGACTTAGTGGTCTCCCCGTAGGGGAAACGAGATCCCTCAGAGCTCCGTTTTCTGTTACATGAACGAGGTTAATGACTCCTGTGGCCTCACTGGGCTGCTAAGAGGCGCCAACGAGAGTTTCTGGGAGGACTTCTGTAAAATGCAAGGGGCTGAGCACGCGAGAGTTAGTGTGATGGCCCCTGCTGGGAAGTGTCCACTTACCGGGGGCTTTTCAAACCCTTAAACTCCAAAGGACTTTCTGCGCCCCTCTGGTATTTTAATAAGAATGGCTGCCTGCCTTCACAGTCCTTATGTAATCATTGCATCCCTATTACGTGATGGATGCCGGAGGCAGATACTATCCTATTTCACAAACCGGGAAACAGCCTGAGGACACAAAACCCTTCAGAAGGAAGCAAGGACGAATCCTGACCCGCTCCCAGAACGGAGCCTTTAACCAACATCCTTTGGTCATTCCCAGGGCACTGCCTAAACTTGAATCTGTCAGGATATCTCTCTCCGAGCAGAAAACCAGAGAGCTGGGTGGGCCGGGTCAGGCTCTCGCCGAAGGCTCCTGACAATTGCCAGCTCCGCCTGCTGCCACTGATACCCCCGCCCCCCAGTCCAGTCCACCGTTTCTGACCTGAGCGGCAGCAACTCGATAGGACCTCCCTGCTTCCCTTCTTGCAGCCCGAGAGATCTTATAACTGGAATCAGTGTCTCGGTCACGCCACTCCTCTGCTGCTTCTAATCACACTGACTGCTAAGTCTAAACGACACAGCACTTGTCTTACATTTCTTTATATCTTTAATGCTTACGGTGCTCGTTTCTTACGGATTTGGGAAACTTAAAAATGTTGAAAGAAAAACCATGGTATACCGTAGTGAAACATTCTACAGTGAACCAAGGGGATCCTGGGACAGGACAAGCAACGTTCTTAAGCATGGATGCCTTTACGTTGGGACTCAGGAGAAGTTAGGTAAATAATGCAAGTATTAAGTAATTGCGATTTTTTTTTTTTTTTTTATTTTTTTGAGATGAGGTCACCCTCACCCAGACTGGAGTGCAGTGGCGCGATCTTGGCTCACTGCCATCTCTGCCTCCCCCACTCATGGGATCCTCCCACCTCATCCTCCTAGTAGCTGGAATTACAGGTCCGTGCCCAGCTAATTTTTGTGTTTTTTGTAGAGACGGGGTTTTACCATGTGGCCCTGGCTGGTCTCAAACTCCAGGGCTCAAGCAATCCGTTCGCCTTGGCCTCCCAAAGTTCTGGGATTACAGGTATGAGTCACTGCAGCCAGGTTTTATTTTTTTCTTTCCGAGACAGGGTCTAGCTCTGTTGCCCAGGCTGGAGTGCAGTGGTGCTATCATAGCTCACTGCAACCTCAATCTCCTGGGCTCAAGCGATTCTTCTGCCTCAGCCTCCCAAGGGACTGGGAACTACAGGGCAAGCCACCACTCCTGGCTAAAATTATTTATCTTGTAATAAAACATATATGATAAAGTGGATTGCAACAGTTACAAATTTTTTTAAGAATAACAATGTTATGTTTAAAAATGTTTCTATGTTGCCACTTCAGGAGACACACACCCAGATCCCCCAAGATAGTTTCTGTCTTTAGAGACAGTGGTTGATGGGACATTCTTCCATCTCAGAGGAAGCTAATAGAATTCTCTCTTCTTAGCCCTCAAGGGAGTTTTATTCCGTCTCCTGAGAGATATCTATAATGGGACGTCTTAAAAAGGCATATATTTTAACTTTTTAACTTGGCCACTCTCATAAAGAAACTCTGAAGGCCAGGAGCCTGAGGCGGGCGGATCACTTGAGGTCAGGAGTTCGAGACCAGCATGGCCAACATGGTGAAACCCCGTCTCTACTAAAAAAAACAAAAATTAGCTGGGCATGGTGGCATGCGCCTGTAATCCCAGCTACTCAGGAGGCTGAGGCAGGAGAATCTCTTGAACCCAGGAGGCAGAGGTTGGGAGGCAAAGGTCACAGTGAGCCGAGATCCCGCCACTGCACTCCAGCCTGGTGACAGAACGAGACTCCGTCTCAAAAAAAAAAAGAAAGAAAAAGAAAAGAAAACAAAAGAAACTTTGAATCGTTCAGGTTTTTTTTTTTTTTTTTAAGAGACAGGGTCTTGTTTTCTTGCCCAGGCTGGAGTGCAGTGGTGGTACCATCATAGCTCAATGCAGCTTCAAACTCCTGGGCTCAAACGATCCTCCCGCTTCAGGCTCCCCAGTAGCTAGGAGCACAGGTGCATCAACATCTGAGCAATTTTTGTTTTGTTTTGAGAAAGAGTCTTGCTCTGTCACCCAGGCTGGAGTGCAGTGCCATGATAACCGCTCACTGCAGCCTCAACCTTCCAGGCTCAAGTGATCCTCCTGCCTCAGCCTCCAGGGTAGCTGGGATTACAGACACACATCACCAGACCCAGCTGTTTGTTTCTTGTTTGTTTGTTTGTTTTTTGGCAGAGACGATGTCTCACTGTGTTGCCCAGGCTGGTCTCAAACTTCTGGGCTGAAGTACTTCTCCCGCTTTCGCCTCCCAAAGTGCTGGGATTACAGGCGAGAGACACGGCGCCTGGTCGAGTTCTACTTTTTAACACAAAGGTGTATGATTTGGAGCAAGTCGATTTAATTCTCTGTGCCGCCTCAATTCTTCCCCTGGATAAACATTTCTTCCTTCCTTCAAATGTCCGTCTAGTGTCTAGTTTTGTGCTGGACACTGCTGTTGGTGCTGAGCATTAAGTGATGAACAAAACAGACAAGGTGGAGGAAGATAAATTATAAACGAGTCAATAAAGAGATGAGACATAGAAATTGCAGCTACTGTTAAAGCTATGAAGAACATAAAACAAGGTTCTGTAACCAACTGGAGGCAGGGGTGCCGTTTATTTAGCGGTCACTGTGATGAGGAGAAGCAGAGGAGTGTCGTGACCCAAAACACTATTTCCAGTATAGTAAGATCTCTTGGGCTGCCAGGGTGGAAGCAGGCAGGCCCTTAGAATTGTAGCCGTCCAGACTAGAAAAACGGTGGACTGGAACAGGGTGACAGCAGTGGACGTAGGCACTGGGTCCTGTGGCTCAGCGGGAGCAGCGCCAAAAGTTGTGCTTCCCTTTAAAAATTTGAGTCGCAGGGGCGGGATTGAGGGAGGCTGGGGTTAGCAGAGGGCGGGAGGTCAGAAGCAGGAAGAGCCTCCCCTTGGAGTGCGCGCGCGCGGTGCGGGGGCGGGATTTGGGCGAGTCCGCATGGCTGGCTCGGGCCCCGGATGAGGAAGTGCAGGGGGACCATAGAGACGAAGAGGTGGCGGCGGCCGGAGCGCCCCCGGGCTCTGTCGGCTCCGTAGGCTCAGGTAGACTTGGCGACGACTGGGCTGCAGCTGCAGAGGCTGAGCTGGCTGGGCAAGCGCGGGCCGCGGAGCAGGTCTCAGGGTAAGAGGCCGGGGACTGGAAGGCTTCGGGCGTAGCCGCCCCGCCCCACTCCGCCCTAAAGGGACCCTCCGCCGGGTGGTGCTGGCTAAAGGGTAGTCCGGGCCCCCCGCCCTCTTGGGGCGCGGAAAGGAACCAAGGCTGCCCTGTGGGCGGCGGAACGACCCAGGGAGAGGGAGGAGACCAGGCCCCGCGTCGCTAGAGAGAAAAGCGGCTTCTCCAAGTCATGGCTCCGACGCGGGAGAGAGACTCCTCTTCAACCTCGATACGACAGGGATCCCCCAACTTATCTCCTCGCAGAGGACGACGCCCCTTATCGGAGGCGTACGCTCTTTCTTAGCGCTCATCCGTTGGTCAGCAGAGGGAGACCCACTCCCGGGGTTCGAGGGGCATTCTGAACTTATCCTGAGGAGGAGTAAGAGATAACCCCTAAATGAGACCTTTCCCCCAACTTTGGTCAGCGTCCCCCAGGTGAAGAGTGAGACTCAACTTGCCTGAAAGTGACAGAGGGGATCTTTCTTCCCAGTAAGAAAGAGACTTACCTTCCTCCTTTATTTTTCACGTGTACCCCAAGATACGGAGAGGAAGACCCTGAAAATTTACTTTATGGTATCAGAAGTCAACCTTTCTCCCTCTCCCATCGCGATGTCCACAGAGGGAGCCTCGCTTCTCTTCTTCCCTTTAAGCCTCTTGGTGTGCAGAGAGCTCCTTTCCCTTGCACAATTAAGAGCATGGCTTTTGGAGTGTGATAGTTACAAACCTGGGTCTCTCACTTAACATCTTTGTGACCTTGACTATTTGTTTAACTTGTCTCAATCTCAGTCCATCTCCAATTTGGGTTCTGTTTTCTTAAAATTGTCATGCGGGCTAAGGGAGCATTTGTGTAAATACTAATTACATAGTAAGCTTTTGGTAAGCTGTTGCTGTTACTATTAACTTCATCTGTTAAAAAAGAAAATTAATATCTTGCACAGAGAAGCGTATTTTTCCATGCGCGCCCCTCCCAACCCCCATCACAAGTGTTCGAGCATCCTTTCTCACTGGAGTGGAAGACTCCCTCCCACTTAGGGGTTAGAGAAAGAGACATTTCCAGTCCCCTTAGATCCTACTGTACAATACTCCCCCAAATTAACAAAGAGAGCATCAATGAAAATAATCTAGAAAAAAAGACTTAGCTTTTGGAAACAGGTCTGTCCTCTTAAGAGAAAGGGAGACCTGATGCCAGAAGCCAGCCCTTCCTTTGTCCACAGAAGGTATCACTTCTTCCTGACTGGTTAGAGATGTCCTCTCCCACTCCCTGACTTACTGTAGTGACAAAAAATATTCCATCTGCACGTCCTTCCCACCCCGCAAGTGGGCGATTCCAAGTTCTTCCTTTCTTTTGCTCTCCCAAGAAAATGAAGACTCTGTACCTTTGAGGAGCGATCTCTTCCCTCTTGTATATCCAGAATGACACAGATTGTTTCTTTTCTCCTTTTCCTTTGTAAAAGAGATGAAAATCTTTTATACAGGAAGCCTCTGTCAGTAGAAATCAGGAGCTTTTCCACGGTTTCACTCCTTACGTGGAGACAGAGGGATCCTTTTTCTGGATGTTATTAAAGGGAGGAAATGGGAAATAGTCCTTGATGCTTTTGAGATTTTCTGCACGCTCCTCGTTGAAGCGCTTGGCCCTGTTTAGTATATGAACTTCCCTGCCTCACTTTCAGTTTGTCTTGGGATTTTATTAAAAGACTCTTCTTTCTCTTTCTCAAGAAGAGGCCCATTCTCCAAATTCCCTCACAGAGGGAATGACTACAATGTCTGAATCTTTGGAAAAGAAAGCCCCTTTCTCAAGGTGAAAAGAGTATTGCGAGCTTCTGAGGGCCTGGTCATTATTGTGAGTATTGTTCCCTGAAGCAAGCATGGCAGTGCCTAGTGTTATTAACAGCCCCTTTGCTTTGGAATTAAAGGGAGGGGAGACTTTCAGATTCGGGATTGTTGGGGCACACGGTTTTAGGTTCTGTTTTCTTTGTGGTTTTTTTTTTTTTTTTTTTTTGCTTTCTTATTTTTTGCCTGTTGTAAATTTTCAACCTCTAGAACTTTTGGGGAGTGTTTGAATGACTAAAAGTTGCCACTTTGTCAGGTTTTTAGTGTTATAAAATGTATTCTGATGAGATTGAGAGCAGCAATGTTAATCCTTCACTGGTAGGTTTGTTTTCCTGTTTTTGTTTTTTTGGTGGGCTAGGAATTAACACTGCCAAATTACCTGAAAGCACGCTAAAGGAAAGCTTACCATCTTTTTTTATATGTAAAGTGTTCTTAAATTACCTCAAATGCCTTCGAGTAATTGCAGAGGGGATTAGTGGGAGCTCTATACCACCATTGTTGGTGTCTGTAGGTGTGCTTTTCTGAAACAAAGGGAAATAGAAAAGTTATTCTTTGGAGTCTTGGGATTTTTTATGGGTGATAGGACCCTTTGAACTTATTTTGATGAATATGTGAAAAACAAGCCCGGGAAAGTTCACTTAACTTTCACTTAACACACTCAAGACTCAGCAGCTAGTATGTGGGAGCAGGATAAGGGACCCTGGCTTCCTACTGAAGAGACCAGCAGTTAGGCCGGGCGCAGTGGCTCACTCACGCTTATAATCCCAGCACTTCGGGAGGCTGAGGTGGGCAGATCACGAGGTCAGGAGATCAAGACCATCCTAGCTAACACAGTGAAACCCCATCTCTACTAAAATTACAAAAAATTAGCCGAGCGGGTGGCGGGCACCTGTAATCCCAGCTACTCAGGAGGCCGAGGGAGAAGAATCGCTTGAACCCGGGAGGCGGAGGTTGCATGAGCCAAGATCATGCCATTGCACTTCAGCCTGGGCAATAGAGCAAGACTCTGTCTCAAAAAAAAAAAAAAACAAAACACTGCTGGAAGAGGGCCGGGTGCAGTGGCTCAGGCCTGTAATCCCAGCACTTTGGGAGGCTGAGGCGGGCAGATCACGAGGTCAGGAGATCGAGACCATCCTGGCTAACACGGTCAAACCCCGTCTCTACTAAAAATACAAAAAACAAACAAACAAAAAATTAGCCGGGCATGGTGGCAGGCACCCATAGTCCCAGCTATACTTGGGAGACTGAGGTAGGAGAATGGCGTGAACCCAGGAGGCAGAGCTTGCAGTGAGCCAAGATCGCGCCACCGCACTCCAACCTGGGCAACGGCGAGACTCCGTGTCAAAAAAAAAAAAAAAAAAGACTGCTGGGAGAAGTATTTGTGCATTTGCAAAGAGCGAGCATGAAATAATTGTCCTCAACATAAAATAATTTCTACTTTTACTGGAATAATAATAATTTTCATACTTCCTATAAGTATTAGTCACTTTTTGGGAATAAATCCATTCCCTACACAATCTAATACAGTACTTATTTGTGTTGTGATAAAGACAAGCCAGTAGCAGCTGTCAAGAGTCATTCATAAATCTATGGTTTATTTTTTGCCTATACCTCAAACAAGGTAATTATCTGGTATCCTCACCCAATAGGTTAATAGAAGTGATTAGCAAAGATTAAGCTGTAAATCCCTGTCTACATTTTATAGGCATGTGTTACTCACTCTTCCCTTTCACTTCACACTGAACACTTTAATGTAAAAACATTGATGGTTAAGGCAGAGAGCTGACAGCTGGAAAAATACTGATAAAACAAAAGGATAATAAACTTACCAGCTGTTTTTATTGCTGTGCATTTAGATCTTGAGAAATAATGGTTAGACATTTTAACATAAGTAATATATACTCACTGTTTTGAAAACTAAGTACAAGGCTGGGTGCAGCAGCTCACTCTGGGAGGCCGAGGTGGGAGAATCACTTGAGGGCAGGAGCTCAAGACTAGCCTGGGCAATGTAGTGAGACCCTGTCTCTACAAAAAATAAAAGTATTTGCTGGGTTCACTGCCTCGCACCTGTACTCCTGGCTGCTTAGGAGGCTGAGGCAGGAGGATTGCTTGAGTCCACAGTTTGAAGTTAAGTTCAACATGCAGATAAGTCATTGGTGATGCTTTTGTCCAAGGTGACACTGTGATATTTGCCTTATATATATATATATTTTTTTGTTTTGTTTTGTTTTGAGACTGAGTCTCCCTCTGTTGCCCAGGCTAAAGTACAGTGTCGTGATCTCTGCTCACTGCAACCTCCGCCTCCCAGGTTCCAGGGATTCTTGTGCCTTACCCTCCCAAGTAGCTGAGATTACAGGCTCCTGCCACCATGCCCGGCTAAATTTTGCATTTTTTAGTAGAGATAGGGTTTCACCGTGTTGGTCAGGCTGGTCTTGAACTCTTGACCTCAAGTGATCTGCCCACCTCAGCCTCCCAAACTGCTGGTATTACAGGCATGAGCCACCAAGCCTCACTGTAGAGATATATTTTTACATCATCCTTTTAGATTGCTCCATTGCATTCAGAAATTTAGTTTTAACGAACTTGAATGTCTTCTCAAAATCGGGTTCTGTTACTGCAGCCTTGTAGCATTATCAATATTTTGATAGATGGTGTAAGCTACTGAGCTGAAAATAAGTTTAACCTGCCACTCTAGGCTTGCCTCTAAATATCACCTCACTTCTGAACGTTCCAGCTGTTCTTGGTAATAGATCTGCAATTCTGCTCAGAAATTTGAGGACCCAGAATTAGTCCAGGAGAAAAAGGAGGGGGTGTCTGTTTTGCTTATCTAGCCAGTGTGGCTAGTCGTTTTACAGGTTGAAAATTCTTAGAATTTGGTCCGAACAGGAGTATCAAGAGATGAACCATTTTATGTGATTGTCAGTGTTGACTCTTTATGATAAAGATCTGTTTAGTAAACCTGTATTTGTGCATGACTCTATGTGGAGCAACATTTGGAACAAAATGTTGAGCTAGAGCCTTGGGGATGGAAAGGAGTAGAATTTACTAGAAACACTGCAGGGAGTTGAGTCCACAGGCTGCAAGTGCTGATTGAATGGTGAGGGGAAGTCAGATATGGTTATGGCTGGGGATTCATTCAAATCTGAGCTCCAGAATAATGATGATGTGTTTTCTGAGAAGCAACAGGATTAAGAATAAGCATGTGGCTAGTCATAGTGGCTCACGCTTGTAATTCCAGCACTTTTGGGAGGCTGAGGTGGGAGGATTGCTTGAACCCAGGAGTTTGAGACCAGCCTGGGCAACATAACAAGACCTACAAAATTATCTACAAAAAAAAAAAATTAGGCCAGGCACAGTGGCTCTCACCTGTAATCCCAGCAGTTTGGGAGGCCAAGGCAGGCTGATCACTTGAGGTCAGGAGTTTGAGATCAGCCTGACCAACATGGAGAAACCCTGTCTCTACTAAAAATACAAAATTAGCTGGGCGTGGTGGCGAATGCCTGTAATCCCAGCTACTCAGGAGGTTGGGGCAGGAGAATCGCTTGAACCCAGGAGGTGGAGATTGTGGTGAGCAGAGATCTCAGTGTTGCACTCCCACCTGGGCAACAAGAGGGAAACTCCGTCTCAAAAAAAAAAAAAAAAAAATTAGCCAGGCATGCTGAGGCGGAAGGATTACTTGAGCCCAGGAGTTCAGGGTTATAGTGAGCTGATTGCACCACCACACTCCAGCCTGGGTGACACAGCAAGACCCTGACTCTTTTTTTTTTTTTTTTTTTTTTAAAAAAAAAAAGAAGGAATGAGCATGTAAGTTTACTGAGGGCATCTTATTTATCCTTGTTTCTCAAAGCTGTTTGCATGTAGAAAGACTCAGTTATTCAATAGATTGAATGAATTGTGTTTTAAACATGGTAAGTTTTGGGGGTGCCATTCTTGCAAGTGAAATGTAGGTTAGGAATTGAGAGAAAGGTTGGGGTCAGGGTCAGGTTCCTTTTTTTTTTGAGACAGGGTCTCTCTGTGTCACCCAGTCTGGAATGCAGTGGCCCCATCTCAGGTCACTGCAACCTCTGCCTTCCAGGTTCAAGCAGTTCTCCTGCCTCAGCCTCCCAAGTAGCTGGGATTACAGGTGTTCGCCAACACGCCCAGCTAATTTTTTGGATTTTTAGTAGAGATGGGATTTTACCTTGTTGGCCATTCTGGTCTGGAACTCCTGACCTCGGGTGATCCACCCACCTCGGCCTCCCAAAGTGCTGGGATTACAGGTGTGAGCCACTGCTTCTGGTCAGGTTTTTTTTTTTAAAAGAAATTATTTTTGTTAAGATTTAATTCATATGCCAGACAATTGACTGATTTAAATTGTACCAGTCAGTGGTTTTTGGTATAGTCGCAGATATACCATCACCATAATCAACTTTAGAAAATTTTTATTACTCGAAAAAGGAACTCTGTGTCCATCAGCTGTCCACTCCTGATTTCTCCAAGAATCCCAGCCTTTTTTTTTTTTGGATGGAGTTCGCTCTTGTCTCCCAGGCTGGAGTGCAGTTGCACAATCTTGGCTCACTGCAACCTCTGCCTCCCAGGTTCAAGCAATTCTCCTGCCTCAGCCTCCAGAGCAGCTGGGACTACAGGCACGTACCACCATGCCCAGCTAATTTTTTGTATTTTTAGTGGAGATGGGGTATCACCGTATTACCCAGGATGGTCTCCCAACTCCTGACTTCGTGATCTGCCCACCTTGGCCTCTCATGGGTGTGATCCTCCCTTGTTAATAGCTGGGTTCGTAGTAAGATTTGCCAATTCTAGACATTCCTATGCAGGGGATCTTGTAATATGTGATTTTCTGTGACTGGCTTCTTTCACTTAGCATAATGTCTTCAAGGTTCATTCGTGTTGTAACATGTATTATTTCTCCATTCCTTTTTATGGTTGAATAATACTCTATTGTATGGCTGTACCACATTTTGTTTATGCATCCATCAGTTGATGGATATTTGGATTGTTTCTACTTTTTGACTATTGTGAGTAGTGCTGCTGAAGACATTTGTGTACAAATTTTTATGTGGACGTATGTTTTGTGCATATATACCTATGAGGGGAGTTGCTGAGTCTATGGTAACTCTGTGCTTAAAGGAAGAGTTTTAGGCCAGGTGCGGTGGCTCACACCCTTAATCCCAGCACTTTGGGAGGCCGAGGCGGGCAGATTACTTGAGGTCAGGAGTTCAAGACCAGCCTGGCCAACATGGTGAAACCCCATCTCCACTAAAAATACAAAAATTAGCCAGGCATGATGGCACATGCCTGTAATCCCAACTATTCAGGAGACAGAGGCAGGATAATCCTTGAACCTGGGAGGCGGAGATTGCGGTGAGCCGAGATGGCGCCACTGCACTCCATCCAGCCTGGGCAACAGAGCAAGACTCCATCCCAAAAAAGATAAAAAGGAAGAGTTTTGAGTCATCCTCATCACAGAGGCTGCAGAAAAAGATGAGGTTATCAAGAAAGTGAAGCCTAAAAAGGGAAGAATCAAGGATTAAGTTTTAAGAACACCCATGTCTGTGTGGTAGGCAGGGTCAGATGCATAAGGTGGCAGAGACCCAAGAAGGCCATCTCCTTTGAAAAATCTGCTGTTTTGCCGTATCCTTTCCTGCATTTACTCTTCAAATCTGTATGTGCTGTGACAGCTGAAAAACGGACTGTGTATGTTGTTGGGAAAGGAAAACTGAACCAAATTAAAATTGAGTACTTCCTACTTATTTTTGGCATCAAATAGCAACTCCACATTATCTCTACTAGCCTCCCCCATCCCCCACCTTACACACACACACACACAAATGGCCTAAAATCTGAAGTGCCCCTAGAAAGATCTTTATCTGGAAATAAAGGAGAAAGGGGAAGATTCTAGATCTAAAAGGGATACATTTCTCTCAGCACTGTTTTTGAGACAGAGTCTGGCTCTGTCACCCAGGCTGGAGTGCAGTGGTATGATCTTGGCTCGCTGCAACCTCCGCCTCCCGGGTTCAAGTAATTCTCCTGCCTCAGCCTCCCGAGTAGCTGGGACTACAGGCACCTGCCGTCGTGCCCAGCTAATTTTCTTTTTAGTAGAGACAGGGTTTCACCATGTTGGCCAGGTTGGTCTCTAACTCCTGACCTTAGGTGATCCGCCTGCCTGGGCCTCCCAAAGTGCTGGGATTATAGGCATGAGCCGCCGCACCCAGCCTTACAGCACTGTTTATGAAAGCTTTTCACATCCGAAATCTCATTTGATTCTCGTTCTTGCCCTATACACACAGTTTATCTCTTGGTAATGTTTTGTTTTGTTGCTTATTCATTTTTTTCTTTGAGATGGGAGTCTTGCTTTGTTGCCCAGGCTGGAGTGCAGTAGCGCGATCTCGGCTCACTGCAACCTTCACCTCCTGGGTTCAAGTGATTCTCGTACCTCAGCCTCCCAAGTAGCCTGCCACCATGCCCAGCTAATTTTGGTATTTTTAGTAGAGACTGGATTTCACAATATTGATCAGGCTGTTCTCGAACTCCTGACTTCAAGTGATCTGCCTGCCTCAGCCTCCCAAAGTGCTGGGATTACAGGTGCGAGCCACTGTGCCCAGCTTAATGTTTTGGATTTAATTTTTAAAATTTGCCTTTCTGTGTTACCTAAACATCATGGAACAGCAATCTGATTTCTTATCACTTCTGGTATTTAAGTTAGTATTATAACGTTACGCTTTTTTACCTTTGGGAAGATTCGTTAAAGTTCATCTTTTCTCTCCTTTTGTTTAGGGTTAGGGAAAGCATCAAGAATGAAAGTGTGGGTCAGGCATGGTGACTCGTGCCTATAATCCCAGCACTTTGCGGGGCCAAGGCAGGAGGATTGCTTGAGCTCAGGAGTTGGAGACCATCCTGGACAACGTATCAAAACTTGTCTCCACCAAAAAAAAAAAAACTAGCCAGGTGTGGCCAGGCACAGTGGCTCATGCCTGTAATCCCAGCACTTTGGAAGGCGAGGTGGGCAGATTATGAGGTCAGGAGTTCAAGACCAACCTGGCCAACATGGTGAAACCTTGTCTCTACTAAAAATACAAAAATTAGCCAGGCGTGGTGGCACACACCTGTAGTCCCAGCTACTCAGGAGGCTGAGGCAGAAGAATCACTTGAACCTGGGAGGCGGAGATTGCAGTGAGCCAAGATCACGCCACTACACTCCAGCCTGGGCGACAGAGCGAGACTCCGTCTCAAAAAAATAAAAAAATTAGCCAGGTGTGGTGATGTGCACCTGTCCCAGCTACAGGAGGCTGAGGCAGGAGGGTCACTTGAGTCTGGGAGAGGGAGGCTGCGATGAAGAACGATTGCACCACGGTACTCTAGCCTGGGTGACAGAGCAAGATCTTGTCTAAAAAGAAATGAAAGCTTGAAGTATCTTATCTGGCTAACCAATTTCTGCCTTGGTCAGGTCAAAGCAGATTTTTTTCCCCCCTACTTAGGCAAGATTTATTTCAAGGCCTGTAAACATTCAGACTGATCAGAATGGTCAAAGTGGATTTTGTTGTTGTGGAAACTGCATGTTTGGTACACTGAACTGGAAAAGTTACAAGTCAAGAACCCCTGGCCCTGAGTATGTGTGTGTTTTGGCTACTTGTATAGTGTAGTGTTACAAACTGCTTAGATATAAGTGTTTCAGCAAATAACCTGTTGCTACCATTCAATGTAAGAAATGAAACATTATGAACACAGTGGAAGCTCTTTCTTGATACACCTTCACCTCCATTCTCTCAGACAACCATGTAATATTTTAGGCAGGTCATATTTAACCTCCTCAGGTGTGGTGTTAGGATCTATAACAAGAAGCTGATAGCTGCCCTACTTAGCTCAAAGGGTTGTTACGAGAATCAAATGAGTGATGACTGTGGAAAACACTTGGAAAATCTGAAGATGCAGGATAAAAATCAGGAAGGATTCTGCTAACGAGCTGGTTTAGTAGTTTCTCGTGCTAGGCTGGGTAGAGAGAGCTCAAGTATTTAGTAAGCAGTAAAGGAATGGAATCCCACTTTATCCCTATCCTCCCTCAAAAAGGAAAAATCAGTATATGAAATTTTCCAGAGTCCCTCAGTATATGTTCAACAAATATTTGCTGAGTATGTACTATGGGATAGCATGGGGATATAGCAGTGAACAAAAGAGGTAAGGTTCATGCCCATGAAAACAAACAGAAAACCGTCTTTATTTTCAAATTTACATCAGGTCTATCCTTGGATGCTTCAGGCACGTCTTATTCCCATCTACATTGGCTGGCCCTTCACATTTAAATTAAGAATCGTTCATAAGACAGTATTTGAATTGAGATTAGTCAAATGCCTATTAAAGGTTAAGGTATTTATTTTTCTACAAATTCATCAAGGAGAAATTTTTGGTGCCAGATGATGCTAGCATTTAAAGTAGAACTTATTTTCTTCATTGTAGCCGGTTTGAACTGAGGCAGCCTTCTTCTAACCTATCAAGGTTTTAAACTTTTATCCCTTCCTGTGATTTGTGTCAGGGTGAATCGTTTGATATAAAAGACTTGACTCCATAATCTGCATCTGCCCTAATGCTGTCATCTGGAGTAGAGACTCAGCCAGTTCCACTTGATTCCTCCATGTCTGCCGTGGTACAGGAATTATACTCTGAACTCCCAGTAAGTGTCTCCAGAGAGCTTCATGCTGATCCTGAGCCAAGTGTGATTCCAAATGTAAAACCTGGAGCCTCAAGCCCTCTTTTAAGTCAGAGTAGGGCATTGCCCTTGGAGCTGCAGAGGACTCGTGTGGAGAGTTGTTGTGAAGAAACCTATGAAACCTTGGATCCTGGGAGTGAGCCTGGGCAATGTGGGTTAGTGGACTCCACAGCAGGAGGTTCTGTGGCATCTGGGATCTTGGATAGGGCAAAGAGAAGCAAGAGCATGGAGCCAAAGGTCTTCAGAGATCCAGGGGGCCAGGCGGAAATTGTAAGAGAACCTTCTGAGGGAGCAAAGGAAGATCCACATCAACATTCCACAGCTGCTGAAGAAAAGATTAGCCCAAGTCAGGTAAGAAATGAAATCTCCATTCCGAAGACTTGAGTGTGAATGACAGCTTTCTCTTGATAAAATACAGATGCTGACGGTTAGCTTATGATTTATTCTTGAAACATTTCTGAAATGTTGATTTTGAAGTTAACTTTGTTTTGATGATCTTTTAGAAAATTTGTGTCGTATCAGACACTTGAAGAGAGGAAGTGCTTAGTAAAAAAGTGTCACTTCTCTGAAGCAGTGACTGTATATGAAATATTGAGTCTGTGAAAATCATGTGGTATTTCAGCATTTGATGTTAAGAAATGATATAGATATACTCAGTCCTTATGTTTTGATAGGTTGGAGTGAGTATTACAGAGAAACCTTTGAAGGGAGGCCTTTTTTTTTTTTTTTTTTTTTTTAAAAAAAAAAAGCCTCGTTCTGTCGCCCAGGCTGGAGTGCAGTGGAACAATCTTGGCTCACTGCAACCTCTGCCTCCCAGGTTCAAGTGATTCTCTTGCCTCAGCCTCCCAAATAGCTGTGATTATGGCATGAGCCACCATGCCCAGCTGATTTTTTTGCATTTTTAGTAGCAGTGGGGTTTCGTCATGGTGGCCAGGCTGGTCTCGAACTCCTTACTTAAGTTATCCACGCAGCTCAGCCTTCTAAAGTGGTGGGATTACAGGCGTGAGCCACCATAACCAGCCGATGTACGCTTTAATTTATGCCCAGAGAGATTGGTTAGTTGAGACTAAGTGAACTATGATAGTGTGATGGTCTCAAAAAAAATTTTTTTTTTAAATAGAGACAGAGTCTTAGTTTGTTACCTAGGCTGGTCTCAAATTCCTCGGCTCAAGCAATCCTCGCACCTCGGCTTCTCAAAGTGCTGGGATTACAGGCGTGAGCCACTGAGCTCGGCCCTCCAAATTCTTTTTTCTTTTTTTTTGAGACAGAGTCTTGCTCTATCGCCCTGGCTGGAGTGCAGTGGTTAGATCCCGGCTCACTGCAACCTCCACCTCCCAGGTTTAAGTGATTCTCCTGCCTCAGCTTCCTTACTAGCTAGGATTATAGGTACCTACCACCACGCCCGGCTAATTTTTGTAGTTTTAGTAGAGATGGGGCTTCACCATGTTAACCAGGCTGGTCTAGAACCCCTGACTTCAGGTGATCCAACCATCTCGGCCTCCCAAAATGCTGGGTTACAGGCATGAGACACTGCACCCGGTCGGGCCTTCCAGATTCTTAAAGGAATGTACCTGCCCAGCGGACTCCCTCCACTAGATGGTTTTCTAAGCCAGGGGTCAGCAAACTTTTTCTGTCGGGGCCACATAGTAAATCTTTTAGGCTTTGCAGGTCATGTGGTCTCCTTTTTTGTTTGTTGGTTTTTTTTTTTTGTTTGTTTGTTTGTTTTTGAGACGGAGTCTCGCTGTGTCGCCCAGGCTGGAGTGCAGTGGCCGGATCTCAGCTCACTGCAAGCTCCGCCTCCCGGGTTTTTACGCCATTCTCCTGCCTCAGCCTCCCGAGTAGCTGGGACTACAGGCGCCCGCCACCTCGCCCGGCTAAGTTTTCGTATTTTTTAGTAGAGACGGGGTTTCACCGTGTCAGCCAGGATGGTCTCGATCTTCTGACCTCGTGATCCACCCGTCTCGGCCTCCAAAAGTGTTGGGATTACAGGCTTGAGCCACCGCGCCCGGCCTGTTGTTTTTGTTTTGAGATGGAGTCTCGCACTGTCTCCCAGGCCAGATTGCAGTGGTGTGATCTTGCCTCACTGCAACCTTCGCCTCCTGGGATCAAGCGATTCTCCTGCCTCAGCCTCCTGAGTTGCTGGGATTACAGGCGCCGGCCACCACGCCTGGCTAATTTTTTTGTATTTTTAGTAGAGACAGAGTTTCACTATGTTGACCAGGCTGGTTTTGAACTCCTGACCTGTGATCCACCCACCTCAGCCTCCCAACGTGCTGGGATTACAGGCATGAGCCACCATGCCAGGCCGTATATGATCTCTTTTGGAACAACTCAGCTTTGCCATTGTAGCATAAAGTGGGCAGAAGCAATACATAAATGAATGAAAGTGACTGTATTCCAGTAAAACTTTATTTATTAGCACAGGCTGCTGGCCTGAGGGCTGTGATTTGCCAACCCCTGCTCTAAACCCCCAACAAGTTCATATTCTTTGGGCTGCCTGGGCTACGCTCCCATCCTGCTCTTGATAACATCCATCATTTCTTTACACAGGATAAAGGGCAGTTAATTGTTGTTAGTAGGCTTCATACAGTGACTATGATTAGGAATGAATGAAGCATTAAGTAACATTTGAACATGATATTTGAGTTTACACTGTGATGCCCTATCTTTTGTTTTGTTTTGTTTTGTTTTGTTTTGTTTTGAGATGGAGTTTCGCTCTTGTTGCCCAGGCTGGAGTGCAATGGTGTGATCTCAGCTCACAGCAAGCTCCACCTCCCGGGTTCACGCCATTCTCCTGCCTCACCCTCCCGAGTAGCTGGGACTCAGGCGCCCGCCACCATGCCCAGCTAATTTTTTTTGTATTTTTTTAGTAGAGACAGGGTTTCACCATGTTGGTCAGGCTGGTCTCGAACTCCTGACCTCAGGTGATCCACCCGCCTCAGCTTCCCAAAGTGCTGGGATTACAGGGTGAGCCACCGCACCTGGCCGATGCCCTATCTTTTAAAAATACAGTTAAATAGGTAAAAGACTAAAGATCCCAAAGTTCCGGTTGTGTTGCTTCTTAATGTGGTGGGCTGAGTCTTAAGAAAAGTTTCTTTTTTTTTTCCCCCCCCAATTTAGGGACCTGCCACTTCAGGAGAGAAAAGTTTCTTAATGTAATATTTGATATAAAAGCATGTGTAATATGCATAAAGTATAACGAACACACATGCATATATATATTTATATATACATACATATACATACACATGCTTACGTAAGAACCAACCTAAGAACTAGATTACTATCTCCCTGTTCTTTTTTTTTGTTTTGTTTTTGGAGGTGGAGTCTTGCTCTGTCACCCAGGCTGTAGTGCAGTGGTGCAGTCTCGGCTCACTGCAAGCTCCACCTCCCAGGTTCATGCCATTCTCCTGCCTCAGCCTCCCGAGTAGCTGGGACTACAGGCACCCGCAACCACACTCAGCTAATTTTTTGTATTTTTTTAGTAGAAACGGGGTTTCACCCTGTTAGCCAGGATGGTCTCGATCTCCTGACCTCGTGGTCCACCCACCTCGGCCTCCCAAAGTGCTGGGATCACAGGCGTGAGCCACTGCGCCCGGCCTCCCTGTTGTTTTTTAAAATCATGCCTTTTCTCCCTCCCAGCTCCACCAGGTGTATATTCCATTTTGAATTGTATAAAGCCGAATGAAATTTAATTGATATAAATGTTAACATTTTGTACTTGGTTTCAAAAAGTGATCTCCACAAGTGAAAAGAAACAGAAGTACTTACAGGGAAAGGGGAAACGGAAGACCTGCATGTTTTAGCAGGTCAATTAGAATTGACTTTGTGCCAGGAAAAGCCAATTTGCTCTTAAAATAATTAAGGGAAATGTGTTATCTGGACTGAGAAGTGGTGGTCGTGCTCCTTTATGTGCTGGTCAGGCCACAGCTAGAGTATTATACTCTCCTGTTGTTGTCATGTGTGTGAGAGGTATAAAAAACCAGGAAGGCATTCATGGATAAGTATTCACACTAATGACACAACCTGACAATATGCATCTGGAAGCCAGGTCATTGGGTGTCTAACTTGTGAAAGAGAACAGTCAAGAGACGTGAGAGATGCCTTCAACAATTTAGAGGTCATTCAGCAGGAGTGGTCCTGTGGGGCACAGTTAGGCCAGTGGAAGATGTGGGGCAGCAGCAGCTCCTAATCACTCTCAGGTCACAGGACCCTTTGGAAATCTGAACACTGCAGACGTTTCAGAAAAACAGACATACCATTTGCATACCATTTCGGATTTGCAAAACCCAGGCATCCCCTGATCTCAATTTATAAGAGCTCTTGCTAGATTGGCAAAATATCCCACAGTCAAAAGACAACTGACAAATTGAGAGAACGGATTTGCAATGTGTATCAGAGATAAAGGGTCTATATCTCTAATATATGAAGAACTCTTAAATTGAGGAATGAAGAACCAAAGCCCAATAGAAAACTGAGAGGACTTTGGCCAGGCGTGGTGGCTCACGCCTGTAATCCCAGCACTTTAGGAGGCTGAGGTGGGCGGATGACGAGGTCAAGAGATTGAGACCATCTTGGCCAACATGTGAAACCCCGTCTTTATTAAAAATACAAAAATTAGCTGGTGGTGCATGCCTTTAGTCCCAGCTATTCAGGAGGCTGAGGCAGGAGAATTGCTTGAACCCAGGAGGCGGAGGTTGCAGTGAGCTGAGATTGTGCCACTGCACTCCAACCTGATGACAGAGCAAGACTCCCTCGCAAAAAAAAAAAAAAGAAAGAAAAAAATGAGAAGACTTGATAATGAACTGTGCATGTGTTTGTGTGTGTGGTGATTAAACATAAGAGATGGTCAGCCTCATGTAATTAGAGAAATGCAAAGTTAACCAGAGATACCACTTTTTTCCCTTTGATCTAAGGGTATCACTTTTTGACTATCAGATGGGTGAAAATGAAAATGTATGACAACGTATCTGGTTAGGGACACTATGAGGAAACAGACATTCTAATACATTGCTGGTGGGAATGCAAACTGATACAACCTTTCTGAGGAAGAATTTGGCAACATTTAACAAAACTGCTCTTGCCTTGACCTGTTGACCCAGTACTTCAAGGAAACCTGCCTTAAAAGATACACTTCTAGGCCTATAATCCAACCACTTTGGGAGGCCGAGGCGGGTGGATCACCAGAGATCAGGAGTTTGAGACCAGCCTGGGCAACATGGTGAAGCCCTGTCTCTACTAAAGATACAAAAATTAGCTGGGCGCAGTGACGCATGGCTGTAATCCAAGCTACTTAGGAGGCTGAGACAGGAGAACTGCTTGAACCCCAGAGGCGGAAGGTGGAAGGCGGAGGTTGCAGTGAGCCAAGATGGCACCACTGCATTCCAGCCTGGGTGACAGAGTGAGACTCCGTCTCAAAAACAAAGAGACCAGGCGCAGTGGCTCACACCTGTGATCCCAGCACTTTGCAAGGACGAAATGGATGGATCACCTGAGATCAGGAGTTCAAGACCAGCGTGGCCAACATGGTGAAACCCCATCTCTACTAAAAATAGAAAAAATTAGCCGGACGTGATGGTGGGTGCCTGTAATCCCAGCTACTTGGGAGGTTGAGGCAGGAGAATCACTTGAACCCGGAAGAAAGGGTTGTAGTGAGCCGAGATCGCACCATTGCACTCCAGCCTGGGTGACAAGAACAAAACTCTGTCTCAAAAAAAAAAAAAAAAAAATGCACTTCTAGCAGTATAATAATACATATACACAAGGTTGTTCTTTTAAGCAGTTTATAATTGCAAAATATTGGAAACAACCTAAATGCCCATATATAGGAGAGAGATTGAATAAATTATGGCATAAGGTATGTCCATACATGGAGTATTATCCAGATATAATAACGAGGAAGATCTGTATATACTGATACGGAGTGATTTCCAGGTGTGTCAGGGGTCCCCAAAACCACCTGCAGGTTTTGAGATTTGCTGAAACTCACAGGACTCAGCATTTAATTGTTCTCACAGCTACAGTTTATTACAGTGAAAGGATACAAAGAAAATCAGCAAAAGGGAAGCAGGCATAGAGCAAAGTCCAGAGGAAATCCAGTGCAAGCTTCAAGAGTCCTTTCCCAGTGGAGTCATACACACTTAACCTCCTTCAGGAACAAATTGTGACAACACATATGAACTATTGTCTACCATGGGAGTTTGTTAGTGGGTCAGTGCCCAGGGATTTTACTGGGGACTAGTTGCATGGACATCCTCTGCCTGGCACATAGCAAAATTTCCGACTCCTAGAAGGAAAGCAGGTGTTTAGCATAAACCACATTATAGTGTAGGCACAGTGAGCCACTCTTATTTAGGGAATGGTGGAAACTCCCAAACTCTAGTTCCCAGGTGCTAACCAAGCCTGACCCTGCAAGTAGACTTTTCTAAGGACAGCAGTCAGGCCTGCTCTGTTGACTCGCTTCTGTAAACTAGGATATACTGTTAAGTAAAAAATGCAAATCAATATCTATAGTGTTACCCTTTTCGTGGAAGAAAGAAGAGGAAATTAGCCTATATTGAAGTATCTGCTCGTTTGTATAAAACCTATACACAAGTACACATGGGAAGGATAGACCAGAAACTAATGAATTTGATTACCTATACTGAAAGAATGGGGGAATGGAAATGGAACAGAAAGGGTAGGAGGAACTGGCACTTCTGTAAGTACGTCTTTTGGTATAGTTCTAACTTCATACTTGAAAAATAACTAACTAGACAACGGGGATGTGACATGGGCCCAAAGCTGAATAGAAACTATAACAAGTGAGTCTTAACTGTATTACAAATGAATAACAGAACCAGTGGGGAGGGTAGCCCACATTACTTTAGCAAACACTAATTCGACTATATCCTCTTAAAGACTAAAGCCAAAAAAAATAGAAAATATTAGTAAATTTGTTTCTCACAGGGGTAGGACTTAGCCATTTCTAAACAAAATGCCTATATGTATTCTAGGATTGGGGAAATAAGTAAATATGTGTGGATAATGACAGCCAGCTTTCTCACAGAGAAATAAATTACAAAGGGGAGTTGGCAAACATGAACCCTGACCCCACGAATTGCAGTTATTGGAGTTATTAGTATGAACTTGAGGTTCTTTTTTTTTTGAGGCAGAGTCTCACTCTGTCACCCAGGCTGGAGTGCAGTGGTGCGATCTTGGCTCACTGCAACCTCCTCCCGGTTGTTCAGGCAATTCTCCTGCCTCATCCTTCCAAGTATCTGGGACTACAGACTCATACCACCACGCCCGGCTAACTATTTTTTTGTATTTTTAGTAGAGACGGGGTTTTTACTAAACCAGGTTAGCCAGGATGGTCTTAATCTCCTGACCTCATGATCCGGCCACCTTTGCCTCCCAAAGTGTTGGGATTACAGGCGTGAGCCACAGTGCCCGGCCTAACATAGGGTTCTTTTTTTTTTTTTTTTTGAGACGGAGTCTCACTGTGTCGCCCAGGCTGGAGTGCAGTGCCCAGATCTCAGCTCACTGCAAGCTCCGCCTCCTGGGTTTACGCCATTCTTCTACCTCAGCCTCCCGAGTAGCTGGGACTACAGGCGCCCACCAGCTCACCTGGCTAGTTTTTTTTTTGTATTTTTTAGTAGAGACGGGGTTTCACCGTGTTAGCCAGGGTGGTCTCGATCTCCTGACCTTGTAATCCGCCCGTCTTGGCCTCCCAAAGTGCTGGGATTACAGGCTTGAGCCACCGCGCCCGGCCAACATGGGGTTCTTAATACACACACATAGAGATGGAAATATGTGTATAAATGAGTGTATAAGATAGGGCCTAGAAGTAGCAACAGGCACCTTGTAGCAATGAGCACACCTAGTCTTGGCTCTGAATACTTTTTTCCAATAAAAGGAGACAAGATTCCTTGGAGAAATGGCTGTTCCAGGACAGGAGAGGGGAAAACGCAAGATGTGCCTAGAACAATTTGTGACTAAATGCTCAGAAAATTTTGGGGATATATCAGAAGGACACAGCAGCTAACTTGAAGGGGCTCCCAGTGGCCAAGTATGGGATGGTTTGAGCTTAAAATAAGTGATAGTGATGAATTATTTGACACTTACTTTTGCAGCAACCTATAGTACCCGTAGAATAAAACAAATATCCATGAGCCCGTTTGCTGATTTTCTTTGTATCCTTTCACTGTAATTGAATTAAAAGTGAGAAAAGAAAGGTCTTACAGAATTCCAATTAATAAATATAGATGGAATGATGGAAATAGAAAAAGCACTGTTTGGCAACCATCGCAATAATAATTATCTCAAGCAGGAATCATTAATGGATGTTAAAGCTAGTGGCTAAATGTTTGAGAAACAAATGTTTACATAGTCTCGAAGTATTTCCCTACAAGATATTTATTAGTTACAAAGGTGGAATAGTAACTTCGCAGTAGAGAAACCTGGCAGAATCCACCCAAACCAGGTGATGGAAGTTTGCCCCCAGGAATGAGGCACTCTAACACCATGATAGGACAGTGCCTCCTGATAGGACACTGCCCCCAGTAGGACACCATGAGGAGAACCAACACCACTTCTGTGGTATTCTTTTTTTTTGAGCCGGAGTCTCACTCTGTAGCCCAGACTGCAGTGCAGTGGAGCAATCTCAGCTCACTGCAACATCCGCCTCCCAGGTCCCGCTTCAAGCAGTTCTGCTTCAGCCTCACAAGTAGCTGGGATTATAGGCACGTGCCACCATAGCCAGCTAATTTTTGTATTTTTAGTAGAGATGGGGTTTCACCATGTTGGTCAGGCTGGTCTTGAACTCCTGACCTTGTGATCTGCCCGCCTCGGCCTCCCAAAGTGCTGGGATTACAGGTGTGAGTCACAGTGCCTGGCAATTTTTTTTCTTTTCAGACAGCATCTCATTCTGTTCTCCCAGTGCAGTGGCATGATCTCGGCTCACTGTAACCTCTGCCTCCTGGATTCAAGCGATTCTCTGCCTCAGCCTCCCAAGTAGTTGGGACTACAGGTACATGCCACCATGCCCGGCTAACTTTTGTATTTTTAGTAGAGGCGGGGTTTCACCATGTTGGCCAGGCTGGTCTCGAACTCCTGACCTCGTGATCCACCTGCCTCAGCCTCCCAGAGTGCTGGCATTAGAGGAGTGAGCCACTGTGCCCGGCCTTTTTTTTTTTTCCCCAAAGACAGAGTCTCACTCTGTTGCCCAGGCTGGAGTGCAATGACACAATCTTGACTCACTGCAACCTCCATCTCCCAATTTCAAGTGATTCTCCTGCCTCAGCCTCCAGAGTAGCTGGGATTACAGGCATGTGACACCATTCCTGGCTAATTTTGTATTTTAATAGAGATGGGGTTTCACGGTTTCACCATGTTGGTGAGGCTGGTCTCGAACTCTCAACCTCAGGTGATCCACCCACCTCGGCCTCCCAAAGTGCTGGGATTACAGGTGTGAGCCACTGTGCTCGGCCAGAAATACGCAGTTCAGTCACATTAAGCACATTTATAGTGTTGTGTAACCATCACCACCATCCGTCTCCAGAACTTTTTTCATCATCCCAAACTGAAACTCAGTAGCCATTAAATTGTAACTCACCATTCTCCCCTCACCCCATCTGTGACAACAACCATTCTACTTTCTGTCTCTATGAATTTGACTACTATAGGTACATCATTCAAGTGGAATCATATGGTATTTGCCCTTTTGTTACTGGTCGTAATATTTTTAAAAGTTAAATATTCCAATCATGAAACAAATATTTCAATAATGAGAAGGTAAACCAGTAAAAAAAAATTATTTTCTGTCTTAGGATCGTATCCAAAAGGTATTAAAAACTTGTAACTAAGGTGGCTCATGCCTGTAATCCCAGCACTTTGGGAGGCCAAGGCTGGCAGATCATGAGGTTGGGAGATCAAGACCATCCTGGCTAACACAGTGAAACTCCATCTTTACTAAAAATACACACACAAAAAAAATTAGCTGGGCGTGGTGGTGGGCGCCTGCTGTCCCAGCTACTCCAGAGGCTGAGGCAGGAGAATGGTGTCAACCCGGGAGGCGGAGCTTGCAGTGAGTAGAGATCATGCCACTGTACTCCAGCCTGGGCAACAGAGCGAGACTTCATCTCAAAAAAAAAAAAAAAATGCTTGTAACTAATAATTTTGGGATTTGATCAAGATCACCCTGCTGTTGGGGAGGGGAGAAGAAAGGCAGTAAAGGAGAGTGAACTGTCTTAGAACAGGCACGGTGGAAGGGACAGCTGCAAGAGCCAAGCTGAATTGTGAAAGAATGTATTCAGTTCTGAACTCCACTCTCGTAAGAGGAAGGTCAAAATCTGTCGCGCATACAAAAGTTACTAGCCAGGATGTGGAAGAGATTGGTCTTATTTAAGAACTGTGCACCAAAGATATTCAGAGATGGGCATGTGACATCCCACCTGGATGATTTAGCATTGAGAACTCTATACCATGCTTGATTTTTATTGTTTGTTTGTTTTTGGCATTTACATATAAGCTATAGAGTGTTAAACTTTTTACATATTTTTTTCCCAATAATGATAGATCCACCTGGGTTGAATATGTTGTAAACGCTTTGTTTCTAGGATACATTATTTGTGTTCAACTCAGACACAGAAAATGTTCTGAATTGTCTTTTTTTTTTTTTTTGGAGATGGAGTCTACTCTGTCACCCAGGCTGGAGTGCAGTAGCGCAATCTGAATTGTCTTTTAACTATAACATACAAAAGCCTAGTATATGTTTTTCTTTTTGTTTTTTGTTTTTGTTTGTTTGTTTGAGATGAAGTCTCGCTCTGTCACCCAGTCTGGAGCTGTGGCGTGATCTCAGCTCACTGCAACCTCCGCCTCCTGGGTTCAAGCCTTTCTCCTGCCTCAGCCTCCAGAGTAGCTGGGATTACAGGCATCCGCCACCACACCGAACTAATTTTGTATTTTTATTAGAGACAGGGTTTCTCCATATTGGTCAGTCTGGTCTTGAACTCCTGACCTCAGGTGATCCGCCCGCCTCGGTCTTCCAAAGTGCTGGGATTACAGGTGTGAGCCACTGCCCCTGGCCCTAGGACTCTTAACTTTAGGAATCCTGAAAGTTAGAACATTTAGCTGATAAAATATTGTAGAAAAAGGAAATTACGTCTGATACATTTCTGCTAGTGTTCATCATATGATTGACTGTTTGGAGGAGGTGGAGGACGTTACAGAGGTTATCACGTTACACGTCCATTGCATCCAAGTAGGTTGTTCTGTTGCCCTCATCTGTATTCAGGAGCCCAGACTAGCAGGGCTCCCACTGGATCTGGAGGTTGCACACCACCATGGTAAGGCTGTTGGGGGAGGTCTCTCACATTTGACCTCAGCCCACACTCTTTTATTTTTGATTCATTCAATTTTTTTTTTTTTTCTGAGACAGCGTCTCTCTTTCTCTGTTGCCCAGGCTGGAGTGCGGTGGCACGATCTCAGCTTTCTGCAACCTCCTTCTCCCGGGTTCAAGTGATCCTCCTGCCTCAACCTACCCTAGTAGCTGGGATTACAGGCACACACAACCATGCCCAGCTAATTTTTGTATTTTTAGTAGAGACAGGGTTTCATGACGTTGGCCAGGCTGGTCTCAAACTCCTGACCTCAGGTGATCCACCCACCTCAGCCTCTCAAAGTGCTGGGATTAAAGGCGTGAGCCACTGCGCCCGGCCCTGATTCATTCAATTTTGATTATATTTCAGATTAACACAAACCCTGTAAAGTCTCCAGCCTTTCTGTGAGGAATAACTTGTTTTTCTTAACTCAGAACCTTTTAAGAGAAGTCAGTCAGTCAGGGGGGAAGTCTCTCTTTCACTGTTAAGAATTGTGGCTAATCGGCCGGGCACGGTGGCTCACCCCTGTAATCTTAGCACTTTGGGAGGCCAAAGCGGGTAGATTGCCTGAGCTCAGGAGTTCGAGACCAGCCTGGGCAACAACGGTGAAACCCTGTCTCTACTAAAATACAAAAAATTAGCCGGGCATGGCAGTGTGTGCTTGTAGTCTCAGCTACTCAGGAGGCTGAGGCAGGAGAATCGCTTAAACCCAGAAGGCAGAGGTTTCAGTGAGCAGAGATCGCACCACTGCACTCCACCCTGGGCAACAGAGCAAGACGCCATCTCAAAAAAGAAAAAGAAAAGAAAGAAAAAAAGAATTGTGGCTAATCGAGGAAAAGGAACATGGGCGAAACAGCGGGCTTGGCTCTCCACCAGGATATTTTGGGGCCTCCAGCTAGGGGCACCTTAGAGCCACAGGTGGGACAAAGCAAAATCCCACCAACCCCTCTGGGGCTGGAGCCAGTAAGGTTTCATTGCATTAGCTCACCAGAGACCTTTGGGATCTGTAGGAGCCTGTATGTCACTGACCTGTGCTGTCACTTTACAGAGGCTCCGGTAGCCTTGGAAAAGCTTATGGAAGTCATTCCACACACATGCCAGAATCTGTCGGTGACAGCTCTATTGGCTTTTTTCACAGAATGGGATGGATAACAGGTGTCTACCGTCTCATGAAGAATGGAAGCTTCTGCTCATGGAGTACCCTGACCTGACTGGGTGTCTTGCTGGGTGTTTTGTGTGGTTTCCATGTATTCTTTCACCCTCTTGTAAGGTTGCTGTCAGCACCATGTAGTTAGTAGATGAGGGTCCTTGGGTTGGAACAGAACTCAGTCACTCTTGCTTTTCCATGAAGTGTTAACTTGAAATAATATTTTAAATAGCATCTATTCTCACACCTCAGACATTCAGCCTGAGAACTGGAAAAGCAGAGAATAATAACATTTGGGAGAAAGGATCAAATATAACTACAGATAAATATTTTCTTGGCCAGGCGCAGTGGCTCATGCCTTTAATCCCAGCACTTTGGAAGGCTGAGGTGAGCAGATCACTTGAGGTCAGGAGTTTGAGACCAGCCTGGCCAACATGGTGAAACCCTGTCTCTACTAAAAATATAAAAATTAGGCCAGGCACGGTGGATCACGCTTGTAGTCCCAGCACTTTGGGAGGCCGAGGCAGGTGGATGACCTGAGGTCAGGAGTTCAAGACCAGCCTGGCCAACATGATGAAACCCCATCTCTACTAAAAATACAAAAATTAGCCAGGCATAGTGGTGGACGCCTGTAATCCCAGATACTTGGGAGGCTGAGGCAGGAGAGTTGCTTGATCCCGGGAGACGGAAGTTGCAGTGAGCTGACGTGGCGCACAATCTTGGCCCACTGCAACCTCTGCCTCTAAAAAAATTTTTTTATACCTCTGTTACTGTCACAACTTTAAAAAGTTTTCAGGCTCAAATTCTAGATAAGGAGAAATTTTTATTGTTTGCACTTAATTAAATTTGAGGTTTCTTTCAGTGCCCGATCCTTGTGACTGCTAGCTAATTTCCCAAAGTCATAAAGAAGTCTCTCAAAAATAACTAATATTCAGCCAGGCATGGTGGCTCACGCCTGTAATCCTAGCGCTTTGGGAGGCGGAGGCGGGCGGATCACTTGAGGTCAGGAGTTCAAGACCAGCCTGGCCAACATGGTGAAATGCTGTCTGTAGTAGAAATACAAAAATTAGCCAGGCGTGGTGGCGGGTGCCTGTAGTTCCACCTACTTAGGAGGCTGAGACAGGAGAATGGCTTGAACCTGGGAGGTGGAGGTTGCAGTGAGCCAAGCTTTCGCCATTGCACTTCAGTCTGGGGAACAGAGCAAGACTCTGTCTCAAAAAAAAAAAAGGGAATAATATTCATGAACTCAGAATCTTCTGAATCCCCCTTGACCGCTGGATTTTCTTACTGTAGGAGGATCTCCTGATGCAGTCCAGCGAAGAACTTTTACATGTGGACCTTCCCGAAGATTTTCTAAGGAGCAAAGGTATTTATTTCTCTCAAATCTCTTCCTTTATCCACTTATCCGTTTCTGTTTTGCATTGAGAATATAAGGGTTATAAGTCCCTGCCTTGTAAGATGTACTTAATCATAGAAACTGTAACTTCGCCATAGATTGTATCTTAGTATTGCCCTTGGACATACTTGCACAGTGCACTGCAGCCTCAACCTCCTGGGCTCAAGCAATCTTCATACCACGGCTTCCCAAGTAGCTGGGACTATAGGCGCGAGCCACCATGCGTGACTAATTTTCTATTTTGTTTGTCTTTTTTTTGTAGAGGCAAGGTCTCCCCATGTTAACTAGGCTGGTCTCGAACTCCTGGGCTCAAGTGATCCTTCTGCCTCTGCCCCACAAAGTGCAGGATTACAGGCATGAGCCACCACACCCAGCAAGTCCCTTTCTTTTGAGTGTGTTGAACCTTTATTGAATTTTATATCATCAAATATACTGTATTTGCCTGTTTAGAAGGGTTAACTGGGACAGAGGAGACATGTACCCACTATAGTTCAGCATATAGTAGTGTATCCTGTTCTTGTTCTGTGGGGTCAGGGATGAGAGAAAATGTTTACTCCAGGTCACCTTGAGCATTTTCAAGGCAGTTTCATTACCTCTTTTTGCTTCTCAAAACAGTGGTTGGGTATAGAGATCTGAGATTATTACTTTCAGATTGGTTGGTTGATTGAGGAGAAAGCTGAGGTCCAAAAGAGAGTAGCTGAGGTAAGGTTCTCCTCTTCTCACCCCAAGGCTAAAAATAATCTTAGATTACTTTAGAGAGGACTATGTGTCAATTAAGGCTAATCTAGAATCATCAGGCTGGGCACAGTGGCTCACGTCTGTAATCCCAGCACTTTGGGAGGCCAGGGTGGCAGGATTGCCTAAGTCCAAGAGTTTGAGACTAGCCTGGGCAACATGGCAAAACACCTTATCTACGAAAAATGCAAAAATTAGCATGGCAGCACACACACCTGTGGTCCCAGCTACTCGGGAGGCTAAGGCAGAAGTATCACTTGAGCCCTGGGAGGTTGAAGCTGTAGTGAGCCATGATCACACCACTGTACTCCAGCCCGGGCAACAGAGCAAGACCCTGTCTCACTAAATAAATAAATAATCTAATATAATCAGAACCTCACAGAGAGAAGATAAAGTGAATACGCTAAGTCAGTGGTCCCCGACATTTTTGGAATCAGGGCCCTGTTTCATGGAGGACAGTTTTTCCACGGATCCGGCGGGGTAGATGCTTTCAGGATGATTCAAGTGCATTGCATTTATTGTGCACTTTGTTTCTATTATTTCATTATAATATATAATGAAATAATTATACAATTTCCCATAATGTAGAATCAGTGGGAGGCTGAGCTTGTTTTCCTGCAACTAGGTGGTCCCCTCTGGGGTTGATGGGAGACCGTGACAGATCATCAGGCATTAGATTCTCATAAGGAGCTTGCAACCTAGATGCCTCACTTGTGCAGTTCACAATAGGGTCCACACTCCTGTGAGAATATAATGCTGCTCTTTATCTGACAGGAGGCAGAGCTCAGGCAGTAATGCAAGCATGCGGAGCACCTGTACATGCAGATGAAGCTTTGCTCACTTGGCTGCCGCTCACCTCCTGCTGTGCAGCCCAATTTCTAACAGACCAAGGATGGGTACTGGTCCATGGCCCAAGGTTGGGGACCTCTGCATTAAATTATATTAACATTTTGTTACTGTGATAAAACATCAGATTTGACTCTTAGCTTCTTGGCAGCCTGGACAGAAAAGGAAGCACAGATCTTTCTTATGAAAAAGGACATTTGTCCCAGTTTATCACCCTGCTTCCTGCTGCTACAGATTTCCTCTGTGGCTCAAAGGCTTGACTATCCAGTGTAGATTAAAGGACGTTCCTCCGAAGATGAGAAATGTTGTTTTGTACATAAATCTCACCCTGTTCTTGTCTTACTAGGGATGCAGTTTAGTGACCCCCTAACCCCACCCTCAAGATCTTTTTAGTGGGGCTCCAGTGTTGCTATATTCTGTCTTTAGTATATTTTCACCCACATCTTACCACAGAATTTACTGTCTGTTGAACTACACTTTCACTTAACCACTGAACTGACCTTTTAAACAGGAGAACCAGAGTTATTTTCTGCTTGGAAATCTGCATTATCAAAATTACCTGGCTGCTCTCCGCCTAAAAAGCTGGTCCACATTGGACCTAGATAAGATGAACTCTCCTGAGTAATGTTTGCAGCTAAATTACTCTGTGACACTTTTCTTCAGCTTCTAGTATCATGCTTATCTAATGACTTAAATTGGTAAAATATTTGATATTTTTTCCTCCTGCAAACCCATGGATAAGGGTTTCAGTTTGGTATAGGGGAACTTGAAATCAGCAGCTCTACTAGAGTTTTTAGCAGCAATGGCCTAGTTCATTCTGTCCCCCAGGAACCTTCCAGGGTATTCCTGTGTTGCACATGAGGAAGCAAGCTCAGCTGTCCAAAGTCACAGCCAGTCATAGCAAGCCAGAGAAGAAGGTTCTATGGAGACAGGCCTGTGAAGATGTTGAGTCCTGAGAGCGTGAGCAATATATGCTATCACCATGGATTTGATTTAAATAGACCCACATGCTCTTCTGTAGTGTGACCAGCATTTCAGCTTGCTCTACCAAGGTCAGGCATCTGCTACTTTATCTTTGCTATGGAATTAAGAACTGAACGATGCCAGCCGGCTGGGCGCAGTGGATCCCAGCACTTTGGGAGGCCGAGGCGGGCAGATCATGAGGTCAGAAGATCGAGACCATCTTTGCTAACACAGTGAAACCCCATCTCTACTAAAAAAAAAAAAAAAAATTAGCTGGGCGTGGTGGCAGGCGCCCATAGTCCCAGCTACTCGGGAGGCTGAGGCGAGAGAATGGTGTAAACCTGGCAGGCGGAGATTGCGCCACTGCACTCCAGCCTGGGGCAACAGAGCAAGACTCCGTCTCAAAAAAAAAAAGAAGACCTGAATGATGCCTCTTAGAAATCAGGCTTGTCTCCAGGGCTCCAGCTGCCAAAATCTTCGCTCTGCCCCAGATTTAAGTTTTCTTTCTTTTTTGTTTTTTTCTTTCTGTCACCTATATGTAATAGATGATTGTAAGCTATAGGCACAATCATATGTCTGCTGCCTCTCAATTAGGTAAAATGGCAACAGATTGAACATTTTAAAAGGACTTCTGTAATAACCAGAAGGAGCCTTTAATTGGTAGGATGCAGTTTTGCCTATCATTTCTTATTTCTTGATTGCTGTAGGGCAGACACATGAGAAGTGGGCATGGGGGAGCAGTGGTGGGAGTATTTGAGTTGAGTGGCCATCTCACAGGGGAGATCTTCTCCATTAGGCATTCTTTTTTTTTTTTTTTTTTTTTTTTTTTTTTTTTTTTTTGGGGGGGGGTTTTTTTTTCCCCCCC
>NC_037678.1:18751016-18814337 GCF_003255815.1 Theropithecus gelada
GCTCTGTCGCCCAGGCTGGAGTGCAGTGGCCGGATCTCAGCTCACTGCTAGCTCCGCCTCCCGGGTTCACGCCATTCTCCTGCCTCAGCCTCCCGAGTAGCTGGGACTACAGGCGCCCGCCACCTCGCCCGGCTAGTTTTTTTTTTTGTATTTCTTAATAGAGACGGGGTTTCACCGTGTTAGCCAGGATGGTCTCGATCTCCTGACCTCGTGATCCGCCCGTCTCGGCCTCCCAAAGTGCTGGGATTACAGGCTTGAGCCACCGCGCCCGGCCTCCATTAGGCATTCTTGCTGGTTCCTCGCCCTTTCTGCTGTCCTGACTTGCCTCTTTCAACATAATTTTCTGTTAATTTTACAAAACTGATGTCACCAAGTTTATTTGTTTTATCTTGTTTTTCAGAGAGTTCCCTGTAACGGGGCTTGTCTGGGAAGTTTATGTGTAAGAAAGGTGAAATGATATCAGGAACAATGGCAATATTAGTTCCTACTCATTATTGTGAGACTTGCATTCCCACAGTAGTGATTTCCACGAAGACTTATTTAGGAGGGTCACCAGAAATTGGAAGAGCATTGAGGAAATACATTTTGAGGAAGAGGTGAAAGTAGTCAAGGAGGGAAAATCTACCTTATATAATTTGGAGAACTAGATGTTTATTTTTATTTAATTTTATTTATTTTGAGATGGGTTCTCACTCTGTCACCCAGGCTGCAGTGCAGTGGCACGATCTTTGGCTCACTGCAACCTTCGCCTCCATGGTTCAAGTGATTCTCCTGCCTCATCCTCCCAGGTAGCTGGGATTACAGGTGCCTGCCACCATGCACGGCTGATTTTTTTGTATTTTTAGTAGAGACAAGGTTTTACCATGTTGGCCAGGCTGGTCTTAAACTCCTGATCTCAAGTGATCTGCCCACCTGTGCCCCCGAAAGTGCTAGGATTATAGGCGTGAGCCACCACGCCCAGCTGTGTACTTACAAATTCTTGAATCAGGTAGCACCGTCTGCTGTAACAGGGAAAGTGGGCTAGTTTCACAATGATAAGTATTGTGTGTGGATGCAGGATTTTGAGGCTGCCTTTTGTAAATGGTAACTGAAAACCTGTGGCTTGCAGTATATATTTGTTAATCTAGTATTATTTGCTGACTCCAAACATGTTAAAATGCTGTGTCTAGCCTAGTTATTCCATTTTAACTATTCTCAGGTTCAGTAAAATAAAAAAACAGAGCAATGGAAAGGCACCTTTTATATGGCAGGCACTGTCCCACATGACATCTTACATGCATTATTTAGTGTAATCCTCAGTGTAGCACTGAGGTAATTGTACTTTCCCCACCTTCTACAATAGAAGTAACCAAGACTTAGAGTTAAGTATCACAGAGCTGCAGGGCACAGTGACTCACACCCATAATCCCAGCACTTTGAGAGGCTGAGGCGGGAGGATTGCTTGAGCTCAGGAGTTCAGGGCCAGCCTGGGCAACATAACTACCCCTGTTTCTACAAAAAATACAAAAATTAGCCGGACGCGGTGGCGTGTGCCTGTAGTCCCAGCTCCTTGGGAGGCTGAGGTGAGAGGATCACTTGAGCCCAGGAGTTGGAGGCTGCAGTGAGCCATGATGGTACCACTACACTCCAGCCTAGGCAACAAAGCGAGACACTGTCTCAAAAAACAAAAGAAGTATCACAGAGCCATGATTGAAGCTGAGCTGGTCTGGCTTCACAGTCAGGGCTCTTTCTCATAGTAATTGCTGCTCTCAGGACCTATTGAGAAATGGATAGGGAAGCCCTAGAAACTCAGTATTAATAGCATTTGTTTATTTGACCTAACTGTATTCGTTCATTAATTTTATGAACATTCATTAAGTGCTCTTGTGCTTTTATATACCAGGCATTATGCCGAACCATAAGAAAGAGAACAAAACAAGATCCTTACCCTCACAGAGTTTATATTCTAGTAAGAAATAGATTTTAGATTTTTTGTTCTTTTTTTTTTTTTTTGGAACAAGGTCGCTTATTCTGTTACCCAGGCTGGAGTGCAGCAGTGCGTTCACAGCTCGTTGCAGCCTTGCCCTCCTGGGCTCAAGCATCCTCCTGCCTCAGCCTCCCAAGTAGTTGGGACTAAAGGCACTCACCACTATGCTCAGCTGATTTTTTTTTTCTTTTACATTTTTTGTACAGACAGAGTCTCCCTGTGTTGCCCAGGCTGGTTCAAACTTTTGGGCTCAAGCATTCCTCCTGCCTCAGCCTCCCAAAGTGCTGGGATCACTGTTGTGAGGTACTGCACCTAACCAGGAATTAGATTTGTTTTGTTTTGTTTTTTGGTTTTTGAGACAGAGTCTTGCACTGTCACCTAGGCTGGAGTGTAGTGGCATGATCTTGCTCACTGCAACCTCTGCCTCCTGGGTTCAAGCGATTCCGCTGCTTCAGCCTCCCCAGTAGCTGGGATTATAGGCATATGCCACCATGCCCAGCTAATTTTTGTATTTTCAGTAGAGACGGGTTTTTGTTACGTTGGCCAGGCTAGTCTTGAACTCCTAACCTCAAGCAATCCACCCACCTCGGCCTCCCAAAATGCTGGGATTACAGGCATGAGCCACCACGCCTGGCGGATCTTTAAATAGATTTGCATTTTGCTTTTTCTGTTTAATACGAGTGTCCTGTTTTTTATATATATATAAAATCATGTGTATATATACCCATACATATACGCATGTGTATAGTGTGCTAGTCATGGTTCTCTTAGAGGAACAAAACCAATAGATCACCTGAGGTTGAGAGTTTGAGACCAGCCTGGCCAACATGGTGAAACCCCGTCTCTAGTAAAAATAAAAAAAAAGTTATCTGGGCGGGCCGGGCGTGGTGGCTCATGCCTGTAATCCCAGCACTTTGGGAGACCGAGGCAGGCGGATCACCTGAGGTCAGGAGTTCGAGACCAGCCTGGCCAACATGGCAAAACCCCATCTCTACTTAAAGTACAAAAATTAGCCAGGCATGGTGGCAGGCACCTGTAATCCCGGCTACTCAGGAGGCTGAGGCAGGAGAATTGCTTGAACCCAGGAGGAGGAGGTTGCAGCGAGCTAATATCGTTCCACTGTACTCCAGCCTGGGCGACAAGAGCGAGACTCCATCTCAAAAAGAAAAAAATTAGCTGGGTGTGGTTGCGGGCACCTAGAATCCCAGCTACTCAGGAGGCTGAGGCAGGAAAATCGCTTGAGCTGGGAGGCAGAGGTTGCAGTGAGCCGAGATTGCACTACTGTACTCCAGCATGGGCAACAGAGCAAGACTCTATCTGAAAAAAATAAATAAGTAGATAAATAAATAAAGTTTTATGTATAGTTGTTTTTTCCAAGGACTAATTTTATCTATGACATCTAGTTTCAAGTAATGAAAAAATGGTCATCTAGTAAAATAAGCTGTTACTGTGAGTCTGCTTTATTAATGTTTTAAAATGAAAGCCTTTTAAGACTGAATGAGAGTACAACACAGGGACATGTTTCTGTGTTGTATTCAGTTGTCCAGCATTGATTTGTGAACTCTGTATAACTTTCAGCAAGAGGCATTTGTTGAAAATTACCTGTTTCTGCCAGATATAATTTTGGCCCTCTGTTGTATTTTCAGAGAAGAACAAAATCAATGATATAGCATGCTAACTTTCCAGTTTTCTTTTCGAGTTGGGTCTTCTTGTTGCCCTTGGTAGCATAGCTACCAAGTAATAAAATGCATGAAGGTAGACCAAATGATTTTTAATTACTGCATACTAATTTGGATTTATTTCTCTTGTTCAGAAGGAAATGTACAGATTACAGCTGAAACTCTGCTAAAATCCACTGAAGTACAAGGTATGAAGGTCAATGGGACTAAGACGGATAATAATGAAGGACACAAAAATGGCAATGTGAGTAAAGATCTCTCAGCTGGATGCAGCGAATTCCCAGAAGTAGACAAAATCATGAACAGTGATGAGGTTTCAGAAACCAGCACATTAGTTACCCCAGAACCTTTAACCTTTGTGGACCCTGTATTAACAGAAGCAACTCCTAAAGAAAAAGAATGTGAAGAATTAAAAAGTTGTCCTTGGTCGTCATTACCAGGAAGCAGTGCCATTTCTAATGTGGACAATGGGAAGGAAGAGCTGTGTAAACTAAACCTTGTCTGTGAAGCAGATGACAATCACCAAAAGATTCATGGCCACCATAATGAACAACCTAGTTCTACACATGATAGTCCCACAGCCACAAGCCCCTTGAAAGAAAATTCTGGAGTTTCATGTTTCACATCAGACTTGTCTTGTCCAGAGTCCAGAACAATATCTTTAGAAAACTGTGGTTTTGAAGGTGGTGGTTTGCTAAAAAGATCTGCTGAAAAGACAGACAATTGTTATTTTTATAGGGGGGACGATCAAGGGAAGAACTTGGCTTCTAGAGAAGAAAATGAAGAACAGCTTTTGATTCCTAGGAGTGAGAGAGGTGGACCTTTTCTTATTAATGCCAGGGAACCAGAAAAGGAGATTAGTGGTGGTGGTTCTGGTGAAAAAGAGCCTGTTGTTTCCCCAAAGGAAAATATCCACAATGACTGTTGCATTCAAGACAGTCTCCATACAGGGAGCTCTAGTTCATTAATGCCCAATTCTTTTACTGAAGCCACAGAAGTAATGTTAAATAAAAGTGATTTGAAAATTACTTTACACATTCAAGGTAACTTGACAAACCTTGAGGACCATAAAGAAACTTCTACTAATATGAGCCATCCAGGTGGACACTCTGAAGAAAGCAGTTTTTCCTCCTTGATGCAGATTGAAGAGGCAGAACAGACAACCCCCATAGAGTCCAGTATATTAAGTAAATCTTTTTACACTGAAGACTGTAACTCCTTAGTCAGCATCCAGAGAAATCTGGAAAGCAACACCCAGTTAAATGAAGCATCATGTAATGATTTTCTGTTTGAAAGAAAATCCATTGTGAGTTTAATGCCAGAGGATCAGATAAGTCCTGTAAGTGAGGTATTAAAACCCAAGAAAGGTACTGTGCTATTGCCACCATCCCCAGAATTTCATCACAGACCTGAATCAGAAAAAGTTATACAGACCTCACATGATGATATTCCACTTTTAGATGAACAGAGCATAGCCTGTGAGATGAATGAATTTTCTTGTACCAATGAACTGGTTGTAAACAAAGTAGAAAGTGAATGTGTTTTAAATCAACAAGTGTCCCTTAATTCTCAAGACCATGCAAAGTTGCCAACTGACTCTCTACTTCATTTAAACAAAGAGATGCCTTTAGCAACAGGCAGAGATGCCCATCAGAGCCATCATCCTCCATTAGAGGGTGGAGCAGATGTCACTGCTGATATACAAACCATTCCCGTTGAGACAAAAGTGAAAGACATCTCTCCACCAGGTAACCAAACCTGTGGTGCCTCTTCAAACAGTCCCACCTTAAACATCAAACCAGGAAGCCTAGAGAGAAAAAAAGAAATGGCTGATTCAGGAACAAAAGCTCTACATTCCAGGCTTCGCTCAAATAAGAGAGAAGCAGCTGGCTTTCCTCAAGTGGCCTCTGTCATAGAATGTCACAGTATTCAATCTCAGGATATCTCTAACTGTCATTGTGTAAGAAAAAATGCATCCGAAGAAAACATGTGTTCTGCTTGTGCTGCTTTCAAGTCCAGCAAAATCAGCCTGCAAGTTGATAACTCTTTGATAACAAAATATGAAAATGCATTTCAGCACCGTGCTCACCGATGCCGAGGAACAGGACACTCTGTGGAAAAAAGCAGCTGTAAAGTGAGTTATACATCAGGGGAAAGGGAACTTGATGGGAGAGAAACGAATGGCAGCCTTCCAGGAGATAAGATCAGAAACAAAATGACAGCATGCTTGTTAAATAGTGGAATTTCAAACAAAATCATTCACACCTCCAGTAACATCAAACTCAGTGAGGAAGGGCTGGAAGGAAAGGAGCAGGATGTATCCAAAGAAACTGTATTTTGTAAGTATAACATCTCTGATCATGCTATACAAGAACTAAACCAGACTGTAAACATTCCAAGTCCTGAAAAAGTGTTGGACCAGTCTCCTACTGTTATGTTTTCCAGTTTTAAAAACATAAAAGCAGTTGAAACACTCGATCAGAAGGCAGATGAAGTTCTTGATTGTCAGAGTAACCAAAACAGACCAGATGAATGCAAAAGTGAAGGTCAGTCAGCCAACGAGATGCTAGGTAGTGACCACAGAGAGACTGTCACCGAGCCTCACGGGGAGGTAAACGACAACCAAAAGGATCTGCTGGTCAGCTCAGGCAGTAATAACTCACTACCTTGTGGTAGTCCAAAGAAAGGCAATTTGAAAGGAGCCTTTGTCAAGATGTCTGGTTGTGATGAGTCCACAGAAAGTGTGGTAGACATCGTCTACACGGACTGTAGTAATAAGCTTACAGAAGGTGTGCTGGATGTGAAGGCATCTAATCCACTGGATTGTGGTGCAAGGCAAGAGAAACTGGCATTCCAAGAGGACTCAAGGAGTACCTTGTCTCAGAGAGAACTGGATGCTGCACATACAGGAACAACTGGCCAGGACTCAGATTTCCCAGTTACTGCTGCTTCTACAGTGGACTTTCTCAAAATAAAATCATGTGAAGAAAACGTGTGCAAATCTTTAAAAGACTGTGAAATGGAAAAGTGTTCAGACTCTTGTGCCCATGAGATGGAGTCTGTTGCAGATCATGAACCAAATAAAAGAATATTGGGCAGAGTAAATGTGTCTTTAAGCGATACCCATTATGGACAGCAACATAAAGGAACGTCTCTCAGAGAAACACAAGAAATGACTGAAGGATCAAGACTAGAACTAAACTCTGAGTTTGGCAAAGAAAGTACCTTTGGAATTTCCTCAAAAGAGTTGATGTCTTGCCATGATGTAAGCTCTGTTTCCCTAAGAAGCCTGAAGTCAGTTAAAATAATGCCTTCTCAAGAAAATTCAGAAACTAATTTTAACAGTGAAGAAACTGACCTGAAAAATCTTTGTAAACCAAATGATGGTGAAATGCTTTGTGAAAATGTAAAGGACTGCACAGTCCTTCCTGAGATGAAGGAAAGAGTATCAAGAGATAGGAGTAATTCTAGTGACAGAGACAGCATATGTACCTGTGTGGAAAAGAATGCTTGTAAAGCTTGCCACCTTCACGAGAATTTCTCTGACAGGCATTTGCCTTTGACAGTGAAAACAGAAATTAAAGTGAAAGAAGAAACCGAAGAGCATCAGAGGGGACTACTGGGTGACTTAACTGTTGGGGAGCAATCTGAGGAGATGGTTACCAGAGAAGCTGGCAATGGCGATCATGTGAGCAACATCTCTCAGACCCATGTTACATGCCAGAGGATACTTAATCATGCTGAAAAACAGCAGAGCCCTGAGGTTTTGGACTACATGTTGCAGAAAGAAGAGGAATATATACATCAACAAAAGGCACATACAGTATCGGAACAATGCATATCATCTAGTCTGTTTTTAGATGATGCACAAAATAAGAACCAAGCCAAGGTTGGCAAAGATAAGTCCACCATGATGAATGAAATCACCCTAGCAAAGCTGGCCAAGGACAATACTGTGGCACAGACTCAGAAGTTAGAAGACCAGAAGAAGGAAAGTTTACATCATCCATTAAAGAAGGACATTGAGTCATGCACAAGTCCTTGCCTTCTTGGTGCCCCTCGGAAAGCAGAGGACCCCTCCTCTGCTGGGTGTGATCAAATACATGGTGCCTTTGTGAAGAAAGGAATGCTTCCCTTAAAGAAGCAGCCCCATCGAACTTGTAAGAAAGTTTCCTATCAGGAGCAAACCATTGTGGGGAGAAAAATAGGTAAAATCAGAAGTTCTGCCTTTTTAAAGAGTTCCTCCAATGCCGTCCCCACAAAAGCGCACAGACTTCTCAGTATGTGCACTCTGTCTGCACCTACACGATTAGAACCTGAAACAGCAGCTACCAAGAGCTTGATTAGTCACATACCAAAGCAGACAGCTACACCGTGCCATCCCTTGAGGAGCCTGAATTTTAGGAAGACTACCAAAGAATCAGCCTTACTAAACAAGCTGTCCATCCTTGCCTCCAAACTGGCCCCAGCCATGAAGACTCAGAAACTAAGATACCGACGGAGTTCCTCTGAACTTCTTCCAATGGCTAAAAGCTACAAGCGCCTCAGATATAAAAGGCTCCTGGATGGATTTTCATCCAACACAGAACAGCTGAATCCATATTTGGCAGCTAGTGGATGGGATAAGAGGCCTAACAGTAAGCCCGTGGCACTTTATTCTCTCGAATCCATCAAGATGACCTTCATAGATTTGAGCAACAAGATGCCGTCCCTGCTGTTTGGTTCTGAAATCTTCCCAGTATCCTTTCATGTAAAATCATCCAGCTCAGATTGCACGACTGAGTCCTCAAGGACTTTTCCTGAGCACTGTGCTCCGGCAAGGCTTGCCTTAGGAGAGGCCCTCCAGTGCCCGTCTCAACCTCCCAAGTGGACCTTTTCTTTCTTCCTGTCCCACGGTTGCCCTGGGATGGCCACATTCAGGGAAGACACTGGCCTCCATAGTCAGACCCACACTCAGGCTCCTCCCCAGCCTCCAGCTCCTCTCCAAGACTATGGAGGCACTGCCATAGTCCAGACCAGAGCAGACTGCTCTGTCCTTGGCCTTCACACACTTCTAGCACTTTGTTCCCCAGGATGTTACCGAATCTGGACAAAAAAACGGAGCTTCTCCAGCCACATGCCTACCATGCAGAGGCTCTTCATGACCCAGTTTACACAGGGCTTGAAAGGGTTACGGTCTCCAGCCTCCATAGCGGACAAGGTCTTCTGTTCTCTGCCCTACTCGGTGGGCAGAGTCCTATCCATTTGGAGCCAGCATGGGCCTTCTGCCTGCTCCTTCGAAATCTCTTCTCTTCATTCCACTCACTGCAAGCGGCAACCAAGTCTGGGTACCACAAGCAGGTAAAATCTGTCCGCTATTCTTTACAAATGTCCCATATTTGCTTCCTGTCACTGGGGAGATGAGAGGGGAACTGCCGAAAGTGCAAGGCTGTTTAGTCCTCTTGGGACTGCATTTTCTATTTACCTTGCCAAATATCTGCCGAGAAAATCCAACAGTAATTCTTAAGCATAGGACCCCCCCCACGCCCTGCTCCATTTTCTTGTAGAACCTACTTCTGTATTTCACACCATTCTTTTTTCTGTCCATTTCATTCCTCAAACCATCAAGTCTGTTGAATCTTCTGTTTTTTTTTAATGAGACAGAGATTCGCTCTTGTCACCCAGGATGGAGTGCAATGGTGCAATCTAGGCTCCCTGCAACCTCCACCTCCCAGGTTCAAGTGATTCTCCTCCCTCAGCCTACTGAGTAGCTGGGATTACAGACATGTACCACTATACCCAGCTAAGTTTTTGTATTTTTTAGTAGAGACGGGGTTTTTCCATGTGGGTCAGGCTGGTCTCGAACTCCTGACCTCAGGTGATCCGCCCGCCTCAGCCTCCCAAAGTGCTGGAATTATATGCATGAGCCACCGCAAGCAGCTTGCTTTTTTTTTTTTAATTTTAATTTTTATTTTTATTTTTGAGACAGAGTTTCATTCTTGTCACCCAGGCTGGAATACAGTGGCGCAATCTTGGCTCACCACGACCTCTGATTACATGCGTGAGCCATTGCAACCAGCCTGCTTTTTTTTCTTTGAGATGGAGTTTGACTCTGTCGCCCTGGCTGGAGTGCTGTGGCGTGATCTCGGCTCACTGCAAGCTCTGCCTCCCGGGTTCACGCCATTCTCCTGCCTCAGCCTCCCAAGTAGCTGGTAGTACAGGCGCCCGCCACCACGCCCGGCTATATATATATATATATATTTTTTTTTTGAGACAGAGTCTCATTCTTGTCACCCAGGCTGGAATGCAGTGGTGCAATCTTGGCTCACCGTGACCTCTGCCTCCCGGGTTCAAGTGATTCTCCTGCCTTAGCCTCCTGAGTAGCTGGGATTACAGGCGCCTGCCACCACGCCTGGCTAATTTTTTATTTTTATTAGAGACGGGGTTTCACCATCTTGGCCAGGCTGGTCTCGAACTCCTGACATCTGGTGAGCCTCTCACCTTGGCCTCCCAAAGTGCTGAGATTACAGGTGCTAGCCACCACGCCCAGCTGAATCTTTTCTACTCTTGCATCCACCTTGCAGAAAACAAACACCCATTACAAGTGAAAGACTATAAATAGTAACACATAATCGCTTGTAACATTATCTCCTTCACAAAGCATTAAACAACCAGCACCTAACTCTGTTTGATATATAGAGGACGCAAAATAAATATATTTTTAGTTAATGAATAAATTACATAGGTATCACCAGATCTGGTTTATGAACCCCTGCCTTTCTTTTGGCAATGTAGAGGCTTCAAAAATTGGCATTTACCTACTTCAGTTTTAGGATTTATAGAACTTAAAGTGAACTGGGAAGGAGTTCTTGTGGTGTGATCATTGAGAATAGTTGGAAATAGTTTCATCAATATCATGGTACCTTCCAACTGAAAATAGAGAAAAAAAAGAGAAGAAAAAGTCTAGAGTTAAACTACTCAGCTTAAAAATCCCTGGCCGGGTGTGGTGGCTCATATCTGTAATCCCAGCACTTTGGGAGGCCGAGGCGGGCGGATCACGAGGTCAGGAGAACAAGACCATCCTGGCTAACGCAGTGAAACCCTGTCTCTATTAAAAATACAAAAAATTAGATGGACGTGGCAGCAGGCACCTGTTGTCCCAGCTACTTGGGAGGCTGAGGCAGGAGAATGGCGTGAACCCGGGAGGCAGAGATTGCAGTGAGCCGAGATCACGCCATTGCACTCCAGCCTGGGCGACAGAACGAGACTCTGTCTCAAAAAAAAAAAAAAAAAAAAGAATCCCTAAAAAGCTGCTATAGACATGATAGATAAATCCTCCTCTTTGTAATTATTTAAGTAAACAAAATACTTTTTAATTTGCCCTTACTATTGATTGCTATAGTTGAAAGATTAGACATCAAAAAGCCTTAATATTCCAAATAACTTAGGAGGGCCTTGTTCATTGTGTGTCTCTAACATAGAATCATTGTTTGTCAATAAAGTGGGCTGGTTCAGGTGGGATGCAGTTGTTCATGCCTGTAAGCCTAGCACTTTGGGAGGCCAAGGCAGGTGGATCTCTTTAGTCCAAGAGTTTGAGACCAGCCTGGGAAACATGGCAAAACTTTGTCTCTGCAAAAAAATACAAAAATTAGTCAGGCATAGTGGCGTTTGCCTGTAGTCCCAGCTACTCAGAGGCTGAGTCAGGAGGATCCCTTGAACCCAGGAGGCGGGGGTTGCAGTGAGCCGAGATCACGCCACTGCACTCTAGCCTGGGCAACAGAGCAGAATTCCGTCTCCAAAAAAAAAAAAAAAATACGCCAGGCGTGTGGTGGCTCATGCCTATAATCCCAGTACTTTGGGAGGCCAAGGTGGGCGGATCAACTGAGGTCAGAAGTTCGAGACTAGCCTGACCAACATGGAGAAACCCCGTCTCTACTAAAAGTACAAAATTAGCCGAGCGTGGTGGCGGATGCCTGAAATCCCAGCTACTCTGGAGGTTGAGGCAGGAGAATCGCTTTAACCTGGGAGGTGGAGGTTGTGCTGAGCCAAGATCACACCATTGCCCTCCAGCCTGGGCAACAAGAGCGAAACTCTGTCTCAAAAAATAAAAAAATAAATCCCATCTCTATTAAAAGTACAAAAATTAGCCAAATGTAGTGGTGCATGCCCATAATCCCTGCTACTCAGAGGCCAAGGCACAAGAATCAGCAGAGGTTGCAGTGAGCCGAGATCTTGCCACTATATTCCAGCCTGGGCGGCAAAGTGAGACTGTGTCTCAAAAAGCAAATTTCAACAACAAAGCTGCTGGTGGCCAGGTGAGGTGGCTTATGCCTATATTCCCAGCACTTTGGGAGGCTGAGGTGGACGAATCAACTGAGGTCAGGAGTTCAAGATCAGGCTAGCCAACATGGTGAAACCTTGCCTCTACTAAAAATATGAAAATTATCCGGATGTGGTGGTTCATGCCTGTAATCCCAGCTACTCAGGAGGCTGAGGCAGGAGAATTGCTTGAACCTGGGAAGCAGAAGTTACGGTTAGCCAAGTTTGCACGACTGCACTCCAGCCTGGGCAACAGAGTGAGACTCTGTCTCAAAAATAAATAAATAAATAAACAACAAAGCTGCTGGTTCATATTGTGTAGTTCCCTGAGCATCTTAGCAGAAAACTGAATAAATAGAAGTGTCAGAAAAAAAAAAACCCGGAACATGAACATTACTGACTAAAATTAAAAGATGAATTGCTGTTACAAGTACATGTCCTACAGTTTTTTGTTGTTGTTGTTGTTGTTTTCCTGAGATGGAGGTTCGCTCTTGTTGCCAGGCTGGAGTGCAGTGGCGCAATCTTGGCTCACCACAACCTCTGCCTCCGAGATTCAAGTGATTCTCCCGCACCAGCCTCCCAAGTAGCTGGAATTGCAGGCCACCACGTCCACCTAATTTTGTATTTATGGGGTTTCTCGATGTTGGTCAGGCTGATCTTGAACTCCTGACCTCAAGTTATCTGCCCGCCCAGCCTCCCAAAGTGCTGGGATTACAGGCGTGAGCCACCATGCCTGGCCTTTATAGTTATTTTTTAAAGTTCACTTATTATGCCGAGGCGCGGTGGCTCATGCCTGTAATCTCAGCACTTTGGGAGGCTGAGGCAGGCGGATCACAAGGTCAGGAAATCGAGACCATCCTGGCTAACATGATGAAACCCTGTCTCTACTAAAAAAAATACAAAAAAAATTAGCCCAGCGTGGTGGCAGGCGCCTGTAGTCCCAGCTACTCAGGAGGCTGAGTCAGGAGAATGGCATCAACCTGGGAGGCGGAGCTTGCAGTGAGCCGAGATCGCGCCACTGCACTCCAGCCTGGGCGACAGAGCGAGACTCCGTCTCAAAAAAAAAAAAAACAGTTCACTTATCATAAGACAACCATGAAAATACATTAGAGTGACTCATGTTGTTTTAAATGCTAGTGTACTGCTTTTATTGTCTACTTTGTTGATATGCCTCTAAAACCTCATAATTGCTCTGCTATGTATTTTTCTTTTCTTTGTTTCTTTTTTCTTTTTTTTTTGAGACAGAGTTTCACTCTTGTCTCCCAGGCTTTAAATTGTGTTACTTCTGGCCAGGTGCAAAGGCTCACACCTGTCATGCCAGCACTTTGGGAGGCTGAGTCAAGTGGAACATGAGATCAGGAGATGGAGACCATCCTGGCTAACATGGTGAAACCCCGTCTCTACTAAAAATACAAAAATTAGCCGGGCGTGGTGGCACACACCAATAGTCCCATCTACTCAGGAGGCTGAGGCAGGAGAATCATTTGAACCCAGGAAGTGGAGGTTGCAGTGAGCCAAGATCACGCCACTGCACTCCAGCCTGGGTGACAGAGCAAGACTGTATCCCCCAAAAATGCTACTTTCTCCAAACTATGTCTGTTCCTGAGGTTAGGATAGATGGTAGTTACTCTTTTCCCCCTGTGGAGGTGTAAACTTTTTGCCCCTTTTCGTCTTCCAGCGCTCTTCCTTTCCCACCTGATGTTTCTGTTTCCTGGTGTTGAAAATTTTCTCTGTTTCCCTCCCTATTTCTAGCTTTTTATTTTATTTTACTTTATTTTATTTAAATTCAAATGGAAGGTGGAGGGGGTGGTATTTATGGGTACTTCTCATTGGCTCTAAAAATGCCTTAACACCATGTGCCTGGGCATAGAGTTTAGAAGTTTAGCTGTTTTGGCCGGGCGCGGTGGCTCAAGCCTGTAATCCCAGCACTTTGGGAGGCCGAGACGGGCGGATCACGAGGTCAGGAGATCGAGACCATCCTGGCTAACATGGTGAAACCCCGTCTCTACTAAAAAATACAAAAAACTAGCCGGGCGAGGTGGCGGGCGCCTGTAGTCCCAGCTACTCGGGAGGCTGAGGCAGGAGAATGGCGTGAACCCGGGAGGCGGAGCTTGCAGTGAGCTGAGATCCAGCCACTGCACTCCAGCCTGGGCGACAGAGCAAGGACTCCGTCTCAAAAAAATAAATAAATAAAATAAAATAAAATAAAATAAAATAAAAAAGGAAGTTTGCTGTTTTTCTTTTCTTTCTTTTTTTTTTTTTTGAGGCAGAGTTGCACTTTTGCAGTGTGAAACTCTTGTCTCCCAGGCTGAAGTGCAGTGGTGCGATCCCAGCTCACTGCAACCTCTGCCTCCTGGGTTTAAGTGATTTTCCTGCCTCAGCCTCCTGAATAGCTGGGATTACAGGCATGCACCATCACGCCCGGCTAATTTTGTATTCTTTGTAGAGACAGGGTTTCACCAGATTGGCCAGGCTGGTCTCAAACTCTTGACCTCAGGTGATCCACCCACCTCAGCCTCCCAGAGTACTGGAATTACAGGTTTGAGTCACCGTGCCTGGCCAGAATTTTGCTGTTTTTCTAAACAAGCTTAGAAATGGTTTCTAGCGGGCCGAGCACAGTGGCTCATGCCTATAATGTCAACACTTTGGGACACTGAGGTAAGCAGATCACAAGGTCAGGAGTTGGAAACCAGCCTGACCAATATGGTGAAACCCCGTGTCTACGAAAAATACAAAAATTAGTCCAGTGTCGTGGCGGGTGCCTGTAGTCCCAGCTATTCGAGAGGCTGAAGCAGGAGAATCCCTTGAACCCGCGAGGTGGAGGTTGCAGTGAGTTGAGATCATGCCACTGCACTCCAGCTTGGGTGTCAAAGTGAGACTCCATCTCAAAAAAAAAAAAAAAGTTATAAAGAAATTAACTTTTAATAGGTTTTTTTTGTTGTTTTTGTTTTTTGTGAGATGGAGTCTTGCTCTGTCTTCCATATTAGAGTGCAGTGGTGTGATCTCGGCTCACTGCAACCTCTGCCTCCCGAGTTCAAGCAATTCTCCTGCCTCACCCTCCCAAGTAGTTGAGATTACAGGCACGTGCCATCATGCCCAGCTAGTTTTTGTATTTTTGTAGAGACGGGGTTTCATCATGTTGGCCAGGCTGGTCTTGAACTCCTGACCTCATGTGATCCACCTGCCTCGGCCTCCCCAAAGTGCTGGGATTACAGGCGTGAGCCACCACGGCCGGCCAATAGTTTTCTTCTATATAGCTATGTTGTTTTGTTTAGTTTGGTTTTTGAGACACAGTCTCCCTCTGTCGCCCAGGTTGGAATGCAGTGGTATAATCTCAGCTTACTACAGCCTCTACCTTCCGCATTCAAGCGATTCTCCTGCCTCAGCCTCCTGAGTAGCGAGGATTACAGGCACCCACCACCACACCCAGCTAATTTTTGTACTTTTAGTAGAGATGGGGTTTTGCCATGTTGGCCAGGCTGGTCTTAAACTCCTTGCCTCAAGTGATCTGCCCACCTCAGCCTCCCAAAATGCTGGGATTAGAAGTGTGAGCCACTGTGCCCGGCTGTGTAGCTATATTTTATGTGTAACTTGGCTTTAAAGAAAATAATTGGGACGGGCGCAGTGGCTTGTGCTTGTAATCCCAGCACTTTGGGAGGCCGAGGCGGGCAGATCACAAAGTCAGGAGTTCGAGACCAGCCTGGCCAATATGGTGAAAACCCATCTCTACTAAAAATACAAAAATTACCTGGGCATGTTGGCACACTCCTATAGTCCCAGCTACTCGGGAGGCTGAGGCAGAAGAATCTCTTGAACCCGGGAGGAAGAGCTTGCAGTGAGCCAGAATTGCACCATTGCACTCCAGCCTGGGCAACAGAGCGAGACTCAGTCTCAAAAAAAGAAAAAGAAAAAGAAAATAATTGGTTTCTCTCTAATATTTTGTAAGGTTGTAGAAACTGGCAGATTTTATTTTAATAGAGTCAGTACACAACTGAGTGGTATAATATATTCTTTAAATTTTTATTTATTTATTTTTATTTAGAGATGGGGTCTTGCCCTGTCACTCAGGCTGAAGTGCAGTGGTGCAGTCTTGGATTACTTCGGTCTTGACCTTCTGGGCTCAAGTAGTCTTCTCACCCCAGCCCCCTGAGTAGCTGGTACCACAGGTGCACTCCACCACCCCTGGGTAATTTTTGTATTTTTTGTGGAGACAAGGTCTCGCCGTGTTGCTCAAGCTGATCTTGAACTCCTAGGCTAAAGCGATCTGCCCACCTCAGCCACCTTGCCCAGCCACTGTTCTTTATTTCTGTCTCCGCTTTCTTTCCATTTAAGTTAGAAAATAATCTTCCTGTCAATCTGCCTCCATTCCAGTGATGCGCACATAAATGTAACTCTCCTGGTTGGGAAGCTTTCCTCTTTCTGGGTAACTGACATTTCTTGTCTTCTTGGGGCTATCATGTGCTAATACCCACAATAACGTCAAAACCTTTCCTGTTATCCCACTGCCCTTACCTGTTGCTTTTGTACTTTTGCTTTACTTTAGCCACACCATGTTACCATATGTGCCTCTTCCAGGCATGGAAGCTACATATAACACCAGCGGCAGTCAAACAAGGTGAGCACATGAGGCTCAGTGCGTGTGCACATGTGTGTGTGTAAGAGAGTGCATGCATAGGTAGCATGGATCATCTGTGGCATGACTTTGATCTCTTGTCCTTGTAAACTTGATCTGTGTTTCTCAGATAAACATCTCTGAGATTGAAATCTGTTCTATTACAAGCAGCAACTAGGAATTTGTAATCAATACCATTTGTTTAAAAAAAAAAAAAAAATTGAAAATCACTAACCAGCTTATTGTACCAGAAGTCACCTCTCAAGCTACTTCATGTTTTATAGCCAACTTCAGTCCCTGGACAGGGTTGATCTCATCTGAGCACTCTTCATTTGTGTGGTTTACCAGATACCTTCCTCACCCAAAAATTCTGTTCCTTTTTACAGTTTTCCTTATAAAACTCCATAGCAATAAAATGGATTACACATTCTTGTAATTTTTTTACATACGTGGTACAGGCTATGTCTGGAAGTGACTAGAAAGCAGGTTGACTGAATATATCATTCCTGGAAAGAAAGAAAAAGTATTGAGGCCTAGATGTTAAGAAGTTGAGGCGAGTTTGAATTTTGGTCGGGCGCGGTGGCTCAAGCCTGTAATCCCAGCACTTTGGGAGGCCGAGACGGGTGGATCACGAGGTCAGAAGATCGAGACCATCCTGGCGAACACGGTGAAACCCCGTCTCTACTAAAAAATACAAAAAACTAGCCGGGCGAGATGGCGGGCGCCTGTAGTCCCAGTTACTTGGGAGGCTGAGGCAGGAGAATGGCGTAAACCCGGGAGGCGGAGCTTGCAGTGAGCTGAGATCCGGCCACTGTACTCCAGCCCGGGCGACAGAGCGAGACTCCGTCTCACAAAAAAAAAAAAAAAAAAAGAAGTTGAGGCTGGGTGTAGTGGCTCATGCCTGTAATCCCAGCACTTTGGGAGACCTGGGCAGGCGGATCACCTAAGGTCAGGAGATCGAGACCATCCTGACCAACATGGAGAAACTCTGTCTCTACTAAAAGTACAGAATTAGCTAGGAGTGATGGCACATGCCTGTAATCTCAGCTACTTGCGGGTGCTGAGGCAGGAGAATCGCTTGAACCTGGGAGGCAGAGACTGGCTGCATTGAGCCAAGATTGCACCATTGCATTCCAACCTGGGCAACAAGAGCGAAGCTCCGCCTCAAAAAAAAAAAAAAGAAGAAGTTGAATGTGCTGGAAGTAGAAAGGGAACCTCTCTCATATCTTTCTTCTCTTTCTCTTCATGGTGCTAGGCTGGAGCCTCCATTCCCTGCCTTGGTACCAAAGTCTTGCTTGGTAGCAGAATCAGCTGTCAGCAAGCTCCTGCTTTCAGCCTCTGAGTTCCAGGTTCCTGGATTGGATGAGCTGGATGGTGTGAAAGCAGCATGCCCCTGCCCACAGAGCAGCCCTCCAGAACAGAAAGAGGTAAGTGTAAAGTGCTGGTGGGGTCAGGTGATGGTGGCCATTGTCAACTCACATCACATGGTAACTACAGACTGGCCTCTGAGTATCTTTACATACCACCTTTAGTGTCAGCCGAGTCCTGGAGAGTACTAAGCCAGGAGTTTTTCTCTTTGCCAATAAAGGACACAGCGGACTTTTTAATCTGCACTGTTTTCCAGATACTTTTTTCTTGCCAACAGCATGTAACTGTTTAGAGAATTGGACCAAAGAGCTGCTTTGTGCATTCAAAGAGATGAGTGGATGGTGATGATGTTCAATTTTGCAACCTCTGTTGTCTTCGATAGTTGCAAACTTTCATGTTGACAGTTCAATATCTGAACTGAATGTACGATTCTTGTTTTGATGATATGAAGGGAGTAGTTGCTTAAAACACAGCAGGGACCGGGCACAGTGGCTCACGCCTGTAATCTCAGCACTTTGGGAGGCTGAGGTGGGTGGATCGCTTGAGTCCAGGAGTTCAATAGAAGCCTGGGCAACCTGGCGAAACCGTGTCTCTACAAAAAATACAAAAATTAGCTGACCGTGGTGGTGCACACTTGTAGTCCCAGTTACTTGGGAGGCTGAGGAGGGAGAATTGCTTGAGCCCAGTAGGTGGAGGTTGCAGCAATGAGCCCCGATTGCATCACTGCACTCCAGCCTAAGTGACAGAGTGAAATCCCATCTTTAAAAAAAAAAAAAGGCCGGGCACGGTGGCTCAAGCCTGTAATCCCCTCAGCACTTTGGGAGGCCGAGACCATCCCGGCTAACCTGGTGAAACCCTGTCTCTACTAAAAAATACAAAAAAAAACTAGCTGGCCGGGCACAGTGGCTCAAGCCTGTAATCCCAGCACTTTGGGAGGCCAAGATGGGCGGATCACGAGGTCAGGAGATCGAGACCATCCTGGCTAACAGCGAAACCCCGTCTCTACTAAAAAATACAAAAAAAAAAAAACTAGCTGGGCGAGGTGGCGGGCGCCTGTAGTCCCAGCTACTCGGGAGGCTCAGGCAGGAGAATGGCGTAAACCTGGGAGGCGGAGCTTGCAGTGAGCTGAGATCCGGCCACTGCACTCCAGCCTGGGCGACAGGGCGAGACTCTGTCTCAAAAAAAAAAAAAAAAAATGCCGGGCACAGTGGCTTGTGCCTGTGATCCCAACACTTTGGGAGGCTGAGGTGGGTGGATCACCTGGGGTAAGGAGTTCGGGACCAACCTGGCCCGCATGGTGAAACCCCATCTCTACTAAAATTACAAAAATTAGCCAAATGTGGTGGTACATGCCTGTAATCCCAGCTACTCTGGAGGCTGAGGCGGTAGAATCACTTGAACCCAGGAGGTGGAGGTTGTAGTGAGCCTGGATTGTGCCACTGCACTCCAGCCTGGGCGACAGAGTGAGACTGTGTCTCAAAAAATAAATAAGGCCAGATGCGGTGGCTCACATCTGTAATCCTAGCACTTTGGGAGGCCGAGGTGGGCAGATCACCTGAGGTTGGGAGTTTGAGACCAGCCTGACCAACATGGAGAAACCCTGTCTCTACGAAAAATAAAAAATTAGCTGGGCGCGGTGGCACATGCCTGTAATTCCAGCTACTCAGGAGGCTGAGGCAGAAGAATCACTTGAACCCAGGAGTCAGAGGTTGCAGTGAACCAAGACCATGTCATTGCACTTCAGCCTGGCAACAAGAGCAAAACTCTTGTCTTAAAAAATAAATAATAAAATTAAAAACCAGCAGGAATAGGAGTGGGAGCTTTGTCATAAACTACTTACTAGAATCATCTCTAAAGTGAGGTAGCAATGTCTTTAAGTGCCAAGCCAAGGGACTTTATATTTTAAAATGTCTTACAATATGCCAGGGGTGATGGCATGCACCTATAGTCCTAGCTACCACAGAGGCTGAGGCAAAAGGATCACTTGAGCCCAGGAGTTCCTGAGCAGCCTGAGCAATATAGCAAGACCCCATCTAAAAGTAAACATTGCCAGTTACGGTGGCTTATGCTTGTAAATCCAGTGCTTTGGGAGGCCAAGGCAGGATGATCATTTGAGTTCAGGAGTTCAAGGCTGCAGTGAGCTATGATTGCACCACTGGGCCACAGAGTGAGACCTTGTCTCAAAAAATACATAAATAAATAAAATGTCTTAAAACGTGACCATCTTTCTTCTTAATCCTTAAAAATAGGCTGAGCCAGAGAAGAGGCCAAAGAAAGTCTCACAGATTCGCATCCGGAAAACCATTCCTAGACCAGATCCTAATCTTACCCCCATGGGCCTTCCTCGACCCAAAAGGTGAGCTCCTTCTCTATTACAAGCTAGGTTCACTTTTTTGGAAAATTGTTGGTCATAATATAATTACCCTTTAAATGGTCCTATACTCTGAGAGCCATTTATTACATTTCTAGGAATTTACCCTAAAGAATTAATTAGTACTGTCGCTAGATATTTATATGCAAGGACATTTTAATATATTGCGTACATAATCTTAATCCTCCAGTGTTGCGATGAGGAACCTGTGTTAGGTTGTGGCATTGATCCTGGCACATGTGGTTTCTGTCTGTCACAGGATTTACCCAACCCCAGAGCTCAAGCTCCTAAATACTCTGCACTAAACTGGAAAAGGACCTAAAAGTCCTGAGTTTAGTTTTTCTTAAAAAAGATCTCCAGACTTATATTTTCTTCTGATCGATTTTGCTCCTCCATTTCTTATCAGCAAATGGAAGCCTAACAGTGGTCTCTCAGGAACTTCCCTGTAAAATATGAATAAGAATTCCCAACACTTAAGATTTCTATACAGGGCCGGGCGTGATGGCTCATGCCTGTAATCCCAGCGCTTTGGGAGGCTGAGGCGGGTGGATCACAAGGTCAGGAGTTTGAGATCAGCCTGGCCAACATGGAGAAACCCATCTCTACTAAAAATGCAAAATAAGCTGGGTGTGGTGGCATGCGCCAGTAATCCCAGCTACTCAGGAGGCTGAGGCAGGAGAATCGCTTGAACTCGGGAGGTGGAGGTTGCGGTGAGCCAAGATCGTGCCGTTGCCCTCCAGCCTAGGCAACAAGAGTGAAACTCCGTCTCAAAAAAAAACGAAAAGAAGATTTCTATACAGTGTAATTGAGAAAAGAATGTGTACTACTTCATCCATTATAGTGCTTCACACAACACGAATAAAATAAATAATCATTTGTTAGGATCATGATTGATGTTCCACTTCTGCACTATAATCTTTATCTTAATATGTTGTATTTTTGTCTTAATGGTTCTTTTGTTGATCTATTGTATGTCTTTTCAAGAGAAATTTTTAAAATATTTCAGATATCCGAGATCTGAGATCGAGTAGTATTTATTACTCAAATGAAAAAGGATTCATTATCAGTTGTATTCTCTCTTGCATTTGTATGTCTGAAGAACCTTGTTTACATAAATAAGTAGTTGGGAGAGGAAGGAGTTTTAATACAGTAAAGTCATTCAATTATTTCCACTTCTTTCAAGTTATATGCCAGAAAATCACAGTGATCTAGCATTATATTTAATGAAAACAAAAGATTGAAAAGCACTCAGTCATAAAGGTTCTGTTACCCAGGAATTAGTGGCAGTTACTGTCTCAGTGTCTGAACAGACCAAGAAAGGTCCAGTAAATGTCAAATGCCAGATCCTCTTTCACTTAGAGGTACTTTATTCATTCCAATATACTGAAAGAGGGTTGAGAAAAATAAAATTTTTAATAAATCTTTGCCTAAACTTAGGATGTCTTTTGGTAAAATGCTTTTAATCAAATGTACTTTTGTAAAAAAAGAAAAAAACCCTTGAAGCTGCAGATTTTAGTACATTAAGTTTATGGAAGAGCCTGGGCATATAATTTAATTGGTGGAAGCAATTTATTATTTAAGCCCATCAAGCAAATCATTCTTCCTGACTTTTCTGTTTTCCAATTCAAGTAAATATGTTAATTTATCCTTTTAAGAAAATGATATAGGCCGGGTGCGGTGGCTTAAGCCTGTAATCCCAGCACTTTGGGAGGCTGAGACAGGCGGATCACGAGGTCAGGAGATTGAGACCATCCTGGCTAACATGGTGAAACCCCGTCTCTACTTAAAAAAATACAAAAAACTAGCCAGGCGAGGTGGCGGGCGCCTGTAGTCCCAGCTACTCGGGAGGCTGAGGCAGGAGAATGATGTGAACCCGGGAGGCAGAGCTTGCAGTGAGCTGAGATCCGGCCACGGCACTCCAGCCTGGGCAACAGAGCGAGACTCCGTCTCAAAAAAAGAAAAAAAAAGAAAAAAAGCAAATGATATAAAACACCAAGAAATAAATTATGTAGTACAAATGGTAAGGTATTTTTCTAAAAGTCTTAAAGTCATAATTTATCCATTTCAATAATGCAGGTTGACTATCTCTTATTCAAATTATTGGGACCAAAAATGTTTCATACTTCACATTTTTTCAGATTTTGGAATATTTGCATTATACTTACCAGCATCCCTCATCTGAAAATCCCAAATGCTCCAGTGAGCATTCCCTTTGAACGTGACCTTTGAGCATCATGTTGGCGCTCAGAAAGTTATTTCAGATTTTGGATTTTCAGGTTATGGATGCTCTTAATAACCCAATAGTGCCAACCTGTGCATTACTAAAACAACATGACGCCAGGAGCGGTGGCTCATGCCTGTAATCCCAACACTTTGGGAGGCTGGGGTGGGTGGATCATTTGAGGTCGGAAGTTTGAGACCAGCCTGGCCAACATGGTGAAACCCCATCTCGACTAAAAATACAAAAATTAGCCGGGCGGTAGTGGCACGCACCTGTATTCCCAGCTACTCAGGAGGCTGAGGCAGGAGAGTCACTTGAACCCGGGAGGCGGAGGTTGCAGTGAGCTGAGGTCACAGCACTGCACTCCAGCCTGGACTGGGGTCTCAAAAAAACATTTCTCATTACTGAATTTATAATAAAGCATTGTAAATTTTGAAGTGAGGAGTATGGTAGAAAGCATGATAATTGCTTTAGTAAATGTGTATGCATACATGAATTAAACTCTAGTATTAGACTTTTAAGAATGATTCACAATTATTGTAAAAATCAGAACTAAATCTATTAATTTATATAAGTCTCAATGATTGCTCTTTTTTTTTTTTTTTTTTTTTTGAGATACAGTTTTGCTCTTGTTGCCCAGGCGGGAGTGAGCCACCAAGCCCAGCCTGCTTTTATATTTAATATAAGAGAAAAGTATATTGGACAAACCAATTGGCAGGGCAGTTTATCACATATATTTTGATATATTTTTTTTTTTGAGACGGAGTCTCGCTCTGTCGCCCGGGCTGGAGTGCAGTGGCCAGATCTCAGTTCACTGCAAGTTCCGCCTCCCGGGTTTACGCCATTCTCCTGCGTCAGCCTCCCGAGTAGCTGGGACTACAGGCGCCCGCCACCTCGCCTGGCTAGTTTTTTTTTGTATTTTTTAGTAGAGACGGGGTTTCACCGTGTTCGCCAGGATGGTCTCGATCTCCTGACCTCGTGATCCACCCGTCTCGGCCTCCCAAAGTGCTGGGATTACAGGCTTGAACCACCGCGCCCGGCCTTGATATTGTTAATGGGAATAGAAGTTATAACATCTGGCCGGGCATGAATAGCTCATGCCTGTAATCCCAGCACTTTGGGCAGCACTTAGAGAGGCCAAGGCGGGTATATCACCTGAGGTCAGGAGTTCGAGACCAGCCTGGCCAACATGGTGAAACCCTGTCTCTACTAAAAATACAAAAATTAGCTGGGCGTGGTAGCAGGCACCTGTAATCCCAGCTACTCATGAGGCTGAGGCAGGAGAATCGCTTGAACCCGGGAGGTGGAGGTTGTAGTGAGCCATGATTGAGCCACTCTGTCTCAAAAAAAAAAAAAAATTACAACATCTTATAGGATCAGATCAGAAGGGACTGACTACTTGAATTAAATATTTATAGTATGAATTGATAAAAGTTCATGCGTTAACCAAAGGAAATTACTTAAATTTTTTCTGTGGGTCTTGTGCACTTCAAGTATTTGATAGGCCCAGTAAAACATTTTTTTTTTTTTTTTTTTGAGACAGAGTCTCGCTCTGTCGCCCAGGCTGGAGTGCAGTGGCCAGATCTCAGCTCACTGCAAGCTCCGCCTCCCGGGTTCCCGCCATTCTCCTGCCTCAGCCTCCCGAGTAGCTGGGACCACAGGCGCCGCCACCTCGCCCGGCTAATTTTTTGTGTTTTTAGTAGAGACGGGGTTTCGCCGTGTTAGCCAGGATGGTCTCGATCTCCTGACCTTGTGATCCGCCCGTCTCGGCCTCCCAAAGTGCTGGGATTACAGGCTTGAGCCACCGCGCCCGGCCAAACATTTTTATATATAGGTAGATATATTTTCTTTGTTTTGTGACAAGGTCTCGCTCTGTCGCCCAGGCTGGAGTGTAGTGGCATGATCATGGCTCACTGCAGCTTCAACTTCCTGGGCTCAGGTAATCCTCCTACCTCAGCCTCGTGAGTAGCTGGGACTACAAGCATGTGCTACCATGCCCAGCTAATTTTTGTATTTCTGGTAGAGATGGGATTTTGCCATGTTCCCCAGGCTGGTCTTGAACTCCCAGGCTCAAGTGATCTGGCCACCACCTCCCAAAGTGCTCAGATTACTGGTGTCAGCCATTGTGCCCATCCCATGAATATGTTGAGTGGAACTTTTCTAAGTGATGACATATTGTTGATAAGAAGTGAGAATAGCTAGAAAAAATTTTGTATATAATTAAATACATGAACAAGCTATTTTTAGTGTTTGAAGCTCTCTTTCCTAAATAAGGTCTTTTTCTTAAGTAGACATTATTTGATGATAATCGAGGTGAACAAAGCAAAGTCACTCTGACAACTCCTTTCCATGAGATACCTGAAATCAAGTGTGTTAACACTGGCCCAAATACTCAATTTCTTCTTTTTTTTTTTTTTTTTTGAGACAGAGTATCACTGTGTGTTGCCCAGGCTGGAGTGTAGTGGTGCAATTTTGGCTCACTGCAACCTCCACTTCCCAGGTTCCAGCAATTCTCGTGCCTCAGCCTCCCGAGTAGCTGGGATTACAGGCACCTGCCACCACACCTGGCTAATTTTTTTTTTTTTTTTGAGACAGAGTTTCGCCCTTGTTGCCCAGTCTAAAGTGCAATGGCATGATCTCGGCTCACTGCAACCTCTGCCTCCCAGGTACAAGCGATTCTTCTGCCTCAGCCCCCTGAGTAGCTGGTATTACAAGCACATGCCACCACACCCAGCTAATTTTTGTATTTTTAGTAGAGACAAGGTTTCACTGTGTTGGCCAAATTGGTCTGGAACTCCTGACCTCGTGTGATCTGCCTGCCTTGGCCTCCCAAAGTTCTGGGATTACAGGCATGAGCCACTGTGCTCGGCCCCAAATACCCAATCTCTAAAGGCACTGTTCTCTCTTAACTGAATAATGTATAGTAAAGGAAAAGAAAAGCCCAAGACAAGTTTATGGTGATTTCATTAATCACTGGAAAGGGCTTAGCAAAATGAGTGATTTGATTGATGTATCAAAGTAGAATTCAGGATGGATAGGAGCTGTTCTGAGAGAATTTGTGGGAACAGAGAGACCTGCAAGAGCAATTCAGGACACTTCTCAGGTGTATCACTTTTAGAATAAATCAGAGATTGAGCCAGGCATGGTAGTTCACACCTGTAATCCCAACACTTTGGGTGGCCAAGGTGGAAGGATCACTTGAGCCCAGGAGGTTAACAGCAGCCTGGGCAACATAGTAAGACCACATTTCTACAAAAATTAATAATAAGGCCAGGCGTGTTGGCTCATGTCTGTAATCCCAGCACTTTGGGAGGCCGAGGTGGATAGATCATGAGGTCAGTAGTTCAAGACCAGCCTGGCCAACATGGTGAAACCCCATATCTACTAAAAATACCAAATTAGCCAGGCATGGTGGCATACACCTGTAATCCCAGCTACTGGGGAGGCTGAGGCCAGAGAATCGCTTGAACCCAAAAGGCAGAGGTTGCAGTGAGCTGAGATTACACCACTGCACTCCAACCTGGGCAATAGAGCAAGACTCCATCTAAAAAAAGAAAAAAAATTAATAATAATAATGAAAGAAAAAATAGAAATTAAAGATTGAGTGGTTGATTCCCCTACAGCTGGGTTCTCGTGTACTCTGTGGAAAGTCTTTAGGTACATTAATGTAAAGACCACTGGTCTAACGTATTTAGTAGCAACCTAATTTAGCTCTTAGGATTTTTACCTTAGTTTATGTATTGGTTCAGGTCCAATCAGGAAACAGAAATCACACAGTATTTTAAACAGGGGAAGTTTATTATAAAGCATTAAACTATGACAGGGAGTAACCTTAAATGTAAAGACAATCCTGAAGGGTACACTTGGGCTAAGGGAGAGTACCCTAGGAAGGGCAAACTTGGAAGGGGCACCACCTCCCTGGAGTTGAAACTTGGTTGGAGAAGGTGAGGTTGCAGCCCATTGGATGGCTGGGTTGCAGAGGCCAGAGCTGGGCAAGCAGGAAATAACAACCACCTTCTGGAGCACAAGACAAGGCTGCTGCAGAGGGAGGTGCGGCACTGCTCTGATGCAAGGCCTGGAGCATGTGGTTTCTGCTTCAGGAGAGCAACAGGAAATGACCGTCAGGAAGTCAGGTTACCATTGAGGGCATAAGGCCTGGAGTGCCCTATCTGTGTTGGGAAGCCTGCAGCAAAGTGGTCGCCAAGCTAAGGCTTCAAGGTCACTGAGGGACCTTGGCCGCACCACTAGGGCAGAGAAGGCCCAAAACATCCCAACATACATTAATCACTGATGGCCCATGCTGCAGGAGCAAGAAAAAAAGCTCACCAAACCAGAAAGAGAAGCTGCCTTCCACCTGCATTGTTCCTCCAACACCTTGTGACAAAGGTTAGTAGCATCATAGTCACTGCAAAAGAGAAATGCTTAAAGGGCCTAGGATTCCGTTATCACAGAGCAGGTACTGAAGGGCAAATTTTGAGCTGAAAAGCAATAATTTCATCACTGGCATATAGTCAACAGTAAAATTTTGATACATTATTCGCTTGACAAAGAGCTGTTTTTTTTGTTGTTTTTTGTTTTTTTTTTTTTTAGTAGAGGTGGGGTTTCACCATGTTGGCCAGGATGGTCTCAATCTCTTGACCTCATGATCCATCCATCTTGGCCTCCCAAAGTGCTGGGATTACAGACGTGAGCCACCACGCCCGGCCTAATTTTATATTCTTAATAGAGACAGGTTTCACCATGTTGGTCAGGCTGGTCTTGAACTCCTGACCTCAAGTCATCCACCCGGCCCAAAACATGTTTAAAAGTTGATTCTGGTCAGGTATGGTGGCTCTAGCCTGTAATCCTAGCACTTTGGGAGGCTGAAACGGGTGGGTCACTTGAGGTCAGGAGTTTGAAACCAGCTGGCCAGGCACGGTGGCTCACGCCTGTTCCCCAGGCTGGAGTGCAGTGGCACGATCTCGGCTCATCGCAGCCTCCACCTATCAAGTTCAAGCAATTCTCCTCCCTCGGCCTCCAGAGTAGCTAGGATTATAGGTGTGCACTACCACGTTGGCTAATTTTTGTATTTTTAGTAGAGACAGGGTTTCACCATGTTGGCCAGGCTGGTCTCAAACTCCTGGACTCAAGTGATTTGCCCACCCTTGGCCTTTCAAAGTGCTAGGATTACAGGCATGAGCCACCGTGCCTGGCCTATAGTATGTTTTATGTGTTTAAAGAAATACAAGTGGTTTGAAAATATGAATAATGAAGCAAGATATACTTGAAAATAACCAACTACATTTAAAGTAGAACTGTACAGAATTTCTAAAAATGTAAAATTGAGTAATCAAAATACAACTTTAATAATGCGTTAACAGCAAGTTAAATAGAGCTAAATAGTGTTAACGAACAGGAGCACAACAGAACAGAATTTTCACAATGAAGTACAGAAACAAAAATATGATCAAGGGAGAGGAAGAGGTAAGAGGAGAGAATTGAAGGAGGATGTGGAGCAACAGACACTCTCAATCACTGCTGGTGGGAATGCAAAATGGTTTATAGCCTCTTTGGAAGACAGTTTGGCAATTCCCGTGCAGAACTAAATGTACATACCATACCATACAGCAGCTGCACTCCTTGGTATTTACCCAAATGAGTTGAAAACATTTCACACAAAATCGGTACATAAATGTTCATGGCAGCTTTATTCAGAATTTCTAAAACTTGGAAGCAACCAAGATGTCCGTCAGTAGGTGAATGAATAAACTGTCTGGACAGTGGAATATTACTCAGTACTAAAAAGGAATTAGCTGTCAAGCCATGAAATGATATGGAGGAATCTGAAATGCATACTGCTAAGCGAAAGAAGCCAATCTGAATAAACTATGTACTGTATGAGTTCAACTCTGTGACATTCTGGAAAAGGCAAAACCATGGAGACAGAAGTCACCAAGGGTTGAGGGGAAGGAAGGGATGACTAGGTGGCGCACAGAGGGTGTGCAGGGCAGTGAAAACTGTTATGTGTGTTACTGTAATGGGGGATACATGGCATTATGTGTTTGTCAAAACTCATAGAAAACAACAAGGGTGAGCTCCAACATAAACTGGACTTTTGGGTGGTAATAATGTATCAATATATGTTCATTGTACAACAGTTGTACACTCTGGAAGGCTATCCATGTGTGAAGGCAGGGGCTATATGGGAACTGTCTACTTTCTGTTCAGTCTTTCTGTGAACATAAAACTACTGTAAAAAAATAAAGTATAAAAAAAGAAAAAGTGACCACGCATGGTGGCTCACGCCTGTAATCCAGCACTTTGGGAAGCCAAGGTGGGAGGAATGCTTGAGCCCAGGAGTTCAAGGCCAGCCCGGGCAGCATAATGAGACCCTGTCTCTACAAAAATAAAAATAAAACTAACCAGGCGTGGTGGCACACTCCTGTAGTCCCAGCTATTTAGGACGCTGAGGTGGAAGGATCACTGAGTCTAGGATTTTAAGGCTGCAGTGAACTATCATCAAACCACTGATCTCCAATTTGGGCAAGAAAGCGAGACTGTCTCCCCATGCCCAACTGTCTCCGACAAAAAACAAGATAACATATAACCCACAGAACTGGAGAAAATATTTGCAAATCACACATCTAATAAGGGTCTGGTATCCACAAGCAATAAAGAACTCTTAATAGTTCAACAACCAAAAGACAATAACCATATTTTTTAAATGGACAAAGTATTTCAATAGACATTTCTCCAAAGAAGATAGACAAATGACCCACAAGCATTTGAAAAGATGCTGTTGACATCATGAGTCATCAGGGAACTGCAAATCAAAACCATAGTGAAACCCCACTTCCCACCCACTAGGATGGGAAGAAAAAATAAAACAGAAAATAAGTGTAGTAAGGGTGTAGAGAAACTCAAACCCTTATACACATCTCATGGGAATGTAAAATGTTCCTGAAAAAATTGGTTACCGTATGACCCAACAATTCTTCTAGGTATACACCTAAAAGAATTGAAAACATGCCAGGCATGGTGGCTCACGCCTGTAATCCCAGCACTTTGGGAGCCTGAGGCGGTCAGATCATCTGAGGTCAGGAGTTCGAGACCAGCCTGGCCAATTTGGTGAAACCCCATCTCCACTAAAAATACAAAAATTAGCCAGGAGTGGTGGTGCTTGCCTGTAACCCCAGCTACTCTGGAGGCTGAGGCAGGAGAATTGCCTTAACGCAGGAGGTGGAGGTTGCCGTGAGCTAAGATTCCACTCCTGCACTCCAGCCTGGGTGACAGAGCAAGACTCTGTCTCAAAAAAAAAAAGTAATTGAAAACATACATTCACCAAAAAACTTGTGCATGAATGTTCACAGCAACATTATTCGTAGTAGCTAAAAAGTGGAAACCAAATGTTCATCAGTTGATAAATGGATAAAGAAAAGATGGTATATCCATAGATGGAGTATTATTCAGCCAGGAAAAGGAACGAAGTACTGATACATGCTACAACAGTGGTTAACTATGAAAACAGCACATTTGGCCGGGCGCAGTGTCTCAAGCCTGTAATCCCAGCACTTTGGGAGGCCGAGGTGGGTGGATCACGAGTTCAGGAGATCGAGACCATCCTGGCTAACACGGTGAAACCCCGTCTCTACTAAAAATACAAAAAACTAGCCGGGTGTGGTGGCGGGCGCCTGTAGTCCCAGCTACTCGGAGGCTGAGGTGGGAGAATGGCGTGAACCCGGGAGGTGGAGCTTGCAGTGAGCCGAGATCGGGCCACTGCACTCCAGCCTGGGCCACACAGCGAGACTCTGTCTCAAAAGAAAAAAAAAAAGAAAAAAAGAAAACAGCACATTCTATGTGATTCATTTTATATGAAATGTCTAGAATCCTTAGAGACAGAAAGTAGTTTAGTGGTTACCAGTGCTGGGTGGTAGGGGAGAGTCCAGGTGACTGCTAAAAGTAGGTTTCTTTTTGGAGTTATGAAAGTGTTTTAAGGCTGGGTGTGGTGGTTCATTCCTATAATCCCAGCATGTTGGCAGGTAGAGGCAGGAGGATCGCTTGAGCCCAGAAGTCTGATACCAGCCTGGGCAACATAGTGAGACCACATCTCTACAAAAGATCAGGTCGGCGTCATGGCTCAACCCTATAATCCCAGCACTTTGGGAGGCTGAGACTGGAGGATCACTTGAGCCCAGGAGTTCGAAGCTAGCCTGCACAACATAGACAAACCCTATCTCTACCAAAAGTAGTTTTTAAAAATTAGCCAGACATGCCTGTAATCCCAGCACTATGGGAGGCCAAGGTGGGCAGATTGCCTGAGGTCAGGAGTTCAAGACCAGCCTGGCCAACATGGTGAAACCTTATCTCCACTAAACATGGTTTTTAAAATTAGCCAGGCATGGTCGTGGGCACCTGTAATCCCAGCTACTCGGGAGGCTGAGGCAGGAGAATCGCTTGAACCCGGAAGGTGGATGTTGCAGTGAGCCTAAACTAGATCACACCACTGCATTCCACCCTGGGCAACAGAGTGAGACTTGGTCTCAAAAAAAAAAAAAAAAAGAAAGAAAGTAAGTAGCTGGAGGCCAGGTGTGGTGGCTTACACCTGTAATCCCAGCAGTTTGGGAAGCCGAGGCTGGCGGATCACGAGGTCAGCAGTTCGAGACCAACCTGGCCAATACAATGAAACCCCATCTCTACTAAAAATACAAAAATTAACTGGGCATGGTGGTGCATACCTGTTGTCCTGTAGTCCCAGCTACTTGGGAAGCTGAGGCAGAAGAATCACTTGAACCTGGAAGGCAGATGTTGCAGTGAGCCAAGATCACGCCACTGCACTCCAGCCTGGGCAACAAAGCAAAACTCCGTCTCAAAGAAAAAAAAAAAAAATTAGCCGGGCATAGTACTGTGCACCTGTAGTCCCAGCTACTTGGGAAGCTGAGACAGGAGGATTGCTTCAGCCAGGGAGGTCAAGGGCACAGTCATCTATCATTATGCCACTGCACTTTAACCCAGGCAAGAGAGTGAGACCCTGTCTTTAAAAAAAATGAAAAACTAGGCTGGGCGCAGTGACTCACGCCTGTAACTCCAACACATTGGGAGGCCGAGGTGGGTGGATCACCAGAGGTCAGGAGTTCAAGACCAGCCTGGCCAACATGGTGAAACCCCATCTCTACTAAAAAATCAAAGTTACAGCTGGGCATGGTGGCTCATGCCTGTAATCCCAGCACTTTGGGAAGCCGAGATGGGTGGATCATCTGAGGTCAGGAGTTTGAGACCATCCTGGCCAATGTGATGAAACCTTATCTCTACTAAAAAGTCAAAGTGGCCAGGCGTGGTGATTCACACCTGAAATCCCAGCACTTTGGGATGCTGAGGTGGGCGAATCACAAGGTCAGGAGATTGAGACCATCATGGCTAACACTGTGAAACCCTATCTCTACAAAAATATAAAAAAATTAGCCAGGTGTTGTGGTGGGTGCCTGTAGTCCCAGCTACTCGGGAGGCTGAGGCAGGAGAATGGCGTGAACCCGGGAGGCGGAGCTTGCAGTGAGCCAAGATCACACCACTGCACTCTGGCCTGGGCGACAGAGCGAGACTCCGTCTCAAAAAAAAAAAAAACCGGTCAGAGTTACAGCTGGGCATGGTGACTCACGCCTGTAATCTCAACACTTTGGGAGGCCGAGATGGGTGAATCACCCGAGGTCAGGAGTTCAAGACCAGTCCAGGCAACGTGGTGAAACCCTCTCTTTTTTTTTTTTTTTTTTCAGGTAAACTTGCTTCCATTTTATTCCTAAATAACATAACTATTTAACAGAAAGATTAAAAGGCTGCATACCTCCCTCAAAATTTGCCCACAAGGAAATTCCTAGTAGGCAAAGGACAGACAGAACTCAAAGTCATCACCCTGAGGCTCACATGAGACAAATGCATATATATGATTGCTTCCTCTGCCCTATTATTTTTTTTTCTTTTTTATTATATTTTAAGTTCTAGGGTACATGTGCACAACGTGCAGGTTTGTTACATATGTATACTTGTGCCATGTTGGTGTGCTGCACAGATCAACTCGTCAGCACCCATCAACTCGTCATTTACATCAGGTATAACTCCCAATGCCAATGAAACCCTATCTCTACTAAAAATACAAAAATTATCTGGGTGTGGTGATGTGTACCCGTAGTATCAGCTACTCGGGAAGCCGAGGCAGGAGAATCGCTTGAACCCGGGAGGCAGAGGTTGCAGTGAGCTGAGATCGCTCTACTGCACTTCAGCCTGGCAACAGAGCAAGACTCCATCTCAAAAGAAAAAAAAAAATCAAAAATTAGGCAGGTGTGGTGGCAGACGCCTGTAATCCCAGCTACTAAGGAGACTGGGCAGGGGAATTGCTTGAATCCGGGAGGTGGAGGTTGCAGTGAGCTGAGGTCGTGCCATTGCACTCCAGTCTGGGCAACAAGAGCGAAATTCTGTCTCAAGAAATGAATAAAATAAAAAATAAAAAAATAAGCCGGCTATGGTGGCACACACCTGTGGTCCCAGCTACATGGAGGCAGAAGCAGGAGTATCTGTTGAGCCCAGCCCAGGAAGTTGAAGCTGCAGTGAGCCATGTTTGTGCCACTGCAGTCCAGCCTGGGTGACAGAACAAGACCCTATCTCATAAAAAACTGGACTAGATGAGATAGTGGTGATCATGAATAACCTAGTGAGTATTTTAAAAATCACTGAATTGTACATTTTAAATGGATGAATTTTATGGTATGTGAACCTGGACTCCTTGGAGAGTGATTACAGGTCTAGGGCAGGAAATGAATAAGATGAATGCATCTTGTCATACCAGAAAGTAGCAGAGCTCTCAGAGACTCCTAGGGTCATGTCAAAGGGATTCAGGAGCCAGTTTTTTGTTTGTTTTATTTTTTAATTTTTTATAGAGACAGGGTCTTGCTTTGTTGCCCAGGCTGGTCTCAAACTCCTGGGCTCAACAATCCTCTTGCCTCAGTCTCCCAAGTAACTGGGACTACTGTTGGGAGTCACCATGCCTGGCTCTCAAGAACCAGTTTGAAGAGATTCCCTGTGGCCACAGATGAGACCAGCTGAGCCTCAAAAGAATAATAAGTTCAGTAGATTACAGCATATCAAATATAAACCCAGTAGTTCATAATGATACTTAAAAAAATTTAATACCATTGGCCATCTTTGGAAGATACTGGGAAACCAACTCATTGTTTTGGAAATTGGTTATGAAAGGAAAAAAGCAAGCATATGGCCTGCTTTTACTATTCAAGCTGTACCTCAGAGTTACTGTATAATTGATAGGTATGAAGAGTTTTGTGTGTGTGTGTGTGTATATATATATCTTTTTTTTTTTTTTTTTTTTTTTGAGACGGAGTCTTTGTCACCTAGGCTGTACCTAGCCTCAGAGTCCTAGGCAACAGAGCAAGACCCATCTCTAAAACAGAAAAAAACAAAAAAGAATATATAGTTTCCTAGTCAGTGGAGGGAGATAGAAAAAAAAAGAACAGTCAATTCATGAAAAGAAACATTGCAAAGACAGCACAAACAACAGCTGTAAAATCGATATAAATCTATGAAAAATAATAGATATAAATCTAAATATATCATTCCCAGTAAGTATTAATGGACTCAGTTACATAAAGTTGAAGGTTGGTACCCTGGAAAAGAAAATCCAGTACACATTTTTTCCAGTACACATTGTTTGCATGAGGCACACCTAAAACATTACAGATAGGTTGGAGCAAATGTAAAGGATAGCATTGGGAAATCAATCTCTTCCCTCTTAGGAGAACATGAGGCTGTGCACAGTAACTCATGCCTAATTTTTTTTTTTAATCTAGCCTGGCGTGGTGGCACACACCTGTAATCCCAGCTACTCAGGAGGCTGAGGCTGGAGGATGGCTAGAGTTCAAGGCTGCAGTGAGCTATGATCAGGTCACTGCCCTTTTGCCTGGGCAACAGAGCAAGACCTTGTCTATAAAAAAGAGAGAACATGAAGAATTTTTTTCTTTCTTTCTTTTCAGGTTAAAGAAGAAAGAGTTTAGTTTAGAAGAGATATATACCAACAAGAATTATAAATCTCCTCCTGCAAACAGGTAGGTAATTATAGCTGGGAAATGGAAGAATTTGAAATGATTGATGTGAATCTCCAGCCCTTTCACTTTAGAAAGAGTTTATGTTCAGTTGTACCAATATTGGGTCTTATAAATAGCTAGAATTGGTATTTTTCAATTCCAACACTTGAATTAGGGTCAGTAATAGGATAGGAAATAAAGTGTACTGGGTTACATAAAATGTAGCCAGGTGCGGTGGCTCACGCCTGTAATTCCAGCACTTTGGGAGGCCAACACGGGTGGATCACGAGGTCAGGAGTTCAAGACCAGGCTGACCAACATGGTGAAACCCCGTCTCTACTAAAAATACAAAAAATTCCCATCACTTTGGGAGGCCAAGGCGGGCAGATCACGAGGTTAGGAGATTGAGCCCATCCTGGCTAACAGTGAAACCCTGTCTCTACTAAAAATACGAAAAAAGCTGCGTGTGGTGGCAGGCGCCTGTAGTCCCAGCTACTCGGGAGGCTGAGGCAGGAGAATGGCGTGAACCTGGGAGGCAGAACCTGCAGTGAGCCGAGATTCCGCCACTGCACTCCAGCCTGGGTGACAGAGCGAGACTCTGTCTCAAAAAAAAAAAAAAATTAGCTGGGCATGGTGGCTCACACCTGTAATCCCAACTACTTGGGAGACTGAGGCAGGAGAATTGCTTGAACCCAGGAAGAGGAAATGCCAGTGAGCCGAGATCACGCCACTGCACTTCAGCCTGGGCAACAGAGCTAGACTCCATCTCAGGAAAAAAAAAAAAAAAAAAGAAAAAGAAAATGTAGTCTCAGCCGGAAGCAGTGGCTCACACCTGTAATCCAAGCACTTTGGGAGGCCAAGGCAGGCGAATCACCTGAGGTCAGGAGTTTCAAGACCAGCCTGGCCAACATGGTGAAATCCTGTCTGTACTAAAAATACAAAATTAGCTGGGTGTGGTGGCACACACCTGTAATCCCAGCTACTTGGGAGGCTGAGGCAGGAGAATTGCTTGAATGAGGAGGCGGAGGTTGCAGTAAGCCAAGATCATGCCACTGCACTCCGGTGTGGTCAAAAGAGTGAGACTCTGTCTTAAAAAAAAAGAAAAAAAAAGGAGTTGGGCACAGTAGTTCACGCCTGTAATCCCAGCACTTTGGGAAGCTGAGGTGGACGGATCATCTGAGGTCGGGAATTCGAGACCACCCTGACCAACATGGAGAAACCCTATCTCTAATAAAAATACAAAATTACCCAGGTGTGGTGGTGCATGCCTGTAATCCCAGCTACTCAGGAAGCTGAGGCAGGAGAATAGCTTGAACCCCGGAGGCAGAGGTTGCAGTGAACCCAGATCGCACCATTGCACTCCAGCCTGGGCAACAAGAGCGAAACTCCATCTCAAAAAAAAAAAAAAAAAAGAAAGTACAGAGGCTGGGCGCGGTGGCTCACGCCTGTAATCCCAGCACTTTGGGAGGCCGAGGCGGGTAGATCACGAGGTCAGGAGTTCAAGACTCGCCTGGCCAAGTTAGTGAAACCCCATCTCTACTAAAAATACAAAAATTAGCTGAGCGTGATGGCGGGCGCCTGTAATCCCAGCTACTCGGGAGGGTGAGGCAGAGAACTGCTTGAACCCAGGAGGCAGAGGTTGCAGTGAGCTGAGATTGTGCCACTGCACTCCAGCCTGGGTGATAGAGCGAGACTGTCTCAAAAAAAAAAAAAGTACAAAGAAGTAGTTTGTATTTATATTTTTACCAAATATGCTGACTTCAGGACTGATAATCATTGATTTTTCAGATATGATTGTAAACCCAAATACAGGAAGAGTTTCACTTAGGTCTGATTTCAATTAAAGTCAGTGAACATTTATTAAATGCCCACTGTTTCTAGAATATAGGAGAACTCTAGGATTTTATTCTAAGATTTTGTATGTCTGCTCTAACACATTTGTACAATTATTACAACATCTTTGCCGCATTGCTAAAAATAAATAAAGGCTGGGCACAGTGGCTCACACCTGTCATTCTAGCACTTTGGCAGGCCAAGGCAGGCAGATTGCTTGAGCTGAGGAGTTCAAGACCAGCCTGGGCAACATGGTGAAACCCCGTCTCTACTAAAAACACAAAAATTAGCCAGGCACAGTGGCCTGCACCTATAGTCCCAGCTACTCGGGAGGCTGAGGCAGGAGGAGAATTGCTTGAGTCTGGGAGGCAGACGTTGCAGTGAGCTGACTTCACGCCACTGCACCCCAGCCTGGGTGACGGGAGTGAAACCTGTCTCAAATGAAAAAAAAAAAGGGAGGTATTGGAAACAACTCAACATTTAAAATATTACTAGGGTTCTCATTAATTTACTTATAATTACTTATAATTAATTCCTTATAATGGAATCTACTGTGTAACCATTTTAAAAAATGAATCAGAGCCAGTGGCTCATGCCTGTAATCTCACCACTTCGGGAGGCCAAGGAGGGAGGATCACTGGAGCCCTGGAGTTGGAGACCAGCCTGGGCAATATACCAAGACTCCATCTCTACAAAAAGAAAAAAAAAAATTCTTTTTAAATTAGCCAGACATGGTGGTGCATGCTTATAGTCCCAGCTACTTGGGAGGCTCAGGTGGGAGGATTGCTTCAGCCCAGGGTGTCGAGGCTCTAGTGATCTGTGATTGTGATTGTGCCACTGCACTCCAACCTGAGTGACAGAGTGAGACCCTGTCTCAAAAAAAAATTTTTTTTTTAAAGATGAGTCAGGGCTGGGTGCGGTGGCTCACGCCTGTAATCCCAGCACTGGGAAGCCGAGGCAGGTGGATCACCTGAGGTCAGGATTTCGAGACTAGCCTGGTCAAACTGGTGAAACCTCATCTCTGCTAAAATTACAAAAAAATTGGCTGGGCACGGTGGCTCATTATAATCCCAGCACTTTGGGAGGTCAAGGAGAGTGGATCATGAGGTCAAGAGATCAAGACCATCCTGGATAACAGAGTGAAACCCTGTCTCTACTAAAAATACAAAAAAAAAAATTAGCTGGGCGTGGCGGCGCACGCCTTTAGTCCCAGCTACTTGGGAGGCTGAGGCAGGAGAATGGCGTGAATCCGGGAGGTGGCACTTGCAGTGAGCCGAGATTGCGCCACTGCACTCCAGCCTGGGTGACAGAGCGAGACTGTCTTAAACAAACAAATAAAAAATTAACCAGGTGTAGTGACACATGCCTGTAATCCCAGCTACTTGAGAGGCTGAGGCAGGAGAATCGCTTGAACCCAGGAGACAGAGGTTGCAGTGAACCAAGATCATGCCATTGCACTCCAGCCTGGGCAACAAGAGTGAAACTCTGTCCCACAGAAAAAAAAAAAAGAGTTGGTACAAGTAGCTTTCAGTCACTGTTGACTAGAAGGGTTGTTAACCCAGCGTCAATACCCTGACCCTGTTGACAGGATGGGCCATGTGAGTCAGCCCGTTGGTGATTCTGTTTTGTGCTTCATCCTTAGGTGTTTAGAGACCATCTTTGAGGAACCCAAGGAACGAAATGGTACGCTAATCTCAATAAGCCAACAGAAGAGGAAGCGAGTTCTAGAATTTCAGGATTTTACAGTCCCGCGAAAGAGGAGAGCTCGAGGTAAAGTCATGGTGGCAGGCAGCTTTACCAGGGCGCAGAAGGCAGCTGTGCAGAGTCGAGAGCTGGATGCTCTTTTGATACAGAAACTAATGGAACTGGAGACCTTCTTTGCCAAGGAAGAGGAGCAGGAGCGATCATCAGACTGTTGAGAAGCAATTCAGTTTGAGGGTCTCAATTTTAGTTTTGTTTGTTCGTTTTTTTGGTTTTTTTTTTTTTTTTTGGACCTCCTTGGAAGAGGTTGCCTAATTTTGCCCTACCGCCAAACCACTCAAAAATGCACAGTCCATGAATTTTACCTATTTCAAGGTGCAACCTTTTTAGAAACTGGTGAAGGAGGGTCCTCTACTTTTACTGCTGAGTATAGAACCTCAGGAATGCTCCCTTTCTCCTGGAAATGAACCTGAACGACATCTAGCCTCCTCCTCAGTCTCTGCCATCCACAGGAGGAAGCAGCAGCCTATCTTCAGTAACACTAGGATTCCAAGGACTCACAGGATTTGCACGTCCATATGAAAGTTCCGCTTTGTTTACGGTGGTGCTAGACCAAGATTATTAGAAACGTGGCCTAGGGAGGGGAACTGGCGTCCTGTCCTACGTGGTCTCACTGGCTCATTTCAGTAGTTGAGGAAAGATGAGCTGTTGTGTTTTCTAATCTTTTGTCTGCCCAGGACCTATTGATGTGAGTGTATGTGAGAGTGTTTGTGCGTGTGTGGCTTTTTCCCATCATTTTCTCCCCTCTGTGACTGTGGGTCACTAGTGCCAGAGGAGCCCGTCCAGGCCCCATTCGAAGTAAGTTGCACTTTTTAATGTTGTGGTGTGGATTATTTTCATTTGTTTTCTTTTTTGTTGTTGTTTTTGTACTATTATTGCTGCATGTTTGGAGCCTTTAAATGTGATTTTAAACCAATTTTTTAAGGAGAAAAACAATACATGTCTTAAGAATACATGATAGGCGTTCGACCCAGTTGACCGCTGCATGGAAGAGACATTTTTCCTATTCATGTTTCAGGCAATCCCTTCCCCAGCTCCAGCTTCTAGTGTAACTCATTAGAGGGAGCACTTTTATTCATCTGGGTTCTCATTCTTGCCCACCAGATACATGTATTTATTTTAGTGATTTAAGTAAGAGCAGGTTTCTCTCCCGATCATTGAAAAAATACTGTGGTTGGGTGTGGTCTTAATGGTTTTTATCTGAAATGGTGTCAGGTAACAAAATTGAGTACAACAGCTTGGACAGTGATACAGGCTGACCCACAGTATATGTGGCTCTCCAGACAGCTCGCTTCAAGAATGGGAAGACAGTCGGGGTCATGCTTCAGACCCAGAGATGTGTTCCTGCAGTGGGAGCTCAAAAATCCCCAGCCAGCCCTCTTTGAGGGCCACCTCATTGTACTCTGGGCTCCTGTGTCACATCTACCGGAACTGTCGAATGCCGGAGTTAGCCAAGTTTCTGGGTTTGTGCCTGCAGGAGTCTGTGGGCAGAGGGCTGCTGTGCGTCAGCAGCCTCGAGGTCTTGTTCCTTTTCCACTGAAGTCCTGTGTACCCATATCCTGCTCCCCTTCCCCTCCTTCTCTAGGGGTTTCTCTTTCTCTCTCTCTCTCAAAACAAGAGTTTGGAGAATTAACATTCCATGGCTGGTGAGTGGGGTGCTAAAGTCATCATCAGGACACCAGCATCACCTCTTCTATCCTCCTGGGAGCCACTGGCATGGAGCAGCCACCGATGGGAACCGTCAGAGTTCTAGGCACATTTCCAAGTCAGTCTGTTAGAGAAGAGTGAGTGGCACGTCCTGGAATGTTGGTCAACTCTCTTAGGTTTCTTTTGCTTCCCCATTTGCTAGTGGATGGGGAGATGGGGTGGGGGTGGGGGGTCTCTATGTGCCTTGCTTTTGCAGGTTGACAGTCTATGCCACACTGGAGCAGAAAAACTGACTTAAGCCAGAGAGAAGAGTGTGCTACGGCTATCTTCTAGGCCCACTGCCTCAGACATAGCATTGAGATAAGTAAAATACACACATGGTCATCCACGGAGGCGTCCAAGGCCATGGCCAGATACAATTAGAAGAGAGCCAGGCTTCCGTACCAGCTCTGAATGATGCTAACCAGATTCTGTCATTCTACATCCACTTTGCCCAGACTGTATAGACACGACCTATGTTTCACCTCAATACCTCTCCCTTCCTGGGACAGGGTTCTTAGACACTAAATGCTTCTCTCTGCCTTTTTTGCTTAAGGGAGTGGGATGAGTAGTACATTGTGCTCTTGTTCAGGCATGTTTAGGGAGCTCCTACTGGACAGGTTGCAGACTAGCAGTGAGTCAACAAAGCCCTGTTTGCCAGCTCCATTGGCAGTGTAGATGCAGTGATGTGGCAGCTATGTTTCCCAGAGAGAACAGTGGGCACAGCTGTAGTGTCACCAACATTGCAGAGATAGTTTCAACTGCCCGTTATAGGTGTGGCACTCGAAGAGCCAGGAGCAGCGGTTTGGAACATGGGTAACCGGGAGCAGAGGACTGGAAGAAACAGAGCTGGGCTCCTTCCTTGTCTTGACAATGTAGGAGAGAAGTTGTTCTGAGGCCAGCCCTGGCCCTCGTTGAAATTCTTGGCCTACCCTCTGGCTAGGGCCCTTCCCCTGCTCCAAAGTTGAGAAGGGGGCCCCACTGCAAACTTGAAATTACTTACCTGAAGGTGATGTATATACGTAGGCTCCAGCTGCACTCAGCCACACCTCTCTTACATTCAGTTTCAGCACTGAGCCAGCTGCAGTGTTGTCATGGGTCCTCAAGCCCGCGGTCCCTAACCATGATGGGACACAGTAATCGGCTGCTGGCACACCACTTGCCCAGAGCTACAAGTCTGGTTCTGGTGTGGAGTTGGTACAGTTTCTGAATATGGGAACTTCCCTCCCCAAGTGGTGGGAAGTTACAGTTAACTACAACTTAACTATCACTCACTTCCAGAGGTTTAGTGTTTTTAATATGGGAAAGAGGAGAAATCTCAGGTCCAATCAGGGTTCTGCCCATCAGCTTTTCACTGAAACTTTCAGTCGTGGTTTTTTTTTTTCCCCATCTTTCAGTTTCTAGCTGTGTTTGCCTCCTCCCTCCATGTTGCCGCCTCTTTTTTTGCTTTTGGTCTGCTTTCCAGCTTCATGTCTCCATGAGTTCAGCTGTACCTCGTCTCCTGTTAAATCTGATCATGTCCACTTTTTCTTACTGACCTTACTCAAAGCTACGGTAGCTGAGGGAGTTACAGTGAAAAGACATGTAGCGTTTGCCTTATTCGGAGCCTGAAGAGCCCAGAAACTCATGCTGTGAATCCCAAAACTCAGCGCTCCTCAAGAGCTGTGAAAATCATGATACTTTGTCACAATTTTGCCTGAAAGAGTCTTTGGCACGAGCTCCAGAGCTAACCTGAGGTCCATTCCAGATCCCACTCTCTGGGCATGAGACCTCCCCCGTGGCTCCTTCCTCGCCCACTGGGCCAAGAGCAGCAGGGAGCGTACGGGACGGCAGCAGCAGATCCAAGGCCACAGTGTAGCCGATGACTGCATGGCCGTCGCTCCGTCTCCAGGCTGGGATTCCGTCTCATAATCAATGCCATATACGTTAAGATCTGTGAAAGACCAACTTTTAGGCAGTGATACTTTTCTCCCATTCCCTGGGGTGGGGGGAGTATGCAGTTGGTGCTTTCTGTAATTCCCTTGTTCTGTTATGTTTCTGTAAGCTTTCCCCCTGGTGTCATGGAAAGGACCTCTTAAATAACCACATTGTGGGTGGCTGTATCCAAAGTTTAAATAATTGGCCAGAAGTGCAGAGTATCCTTTCCTGGATTCGTGTCAGGAAAGGGCTCCTTGCCAGAACTGAACTTGTTATATAAAAACCTGGCTAGGGAGATTTAATTTTACTAAAATTACAGTTTCATGTTACCATCTAGCCACAAATTGAGCAGCAAAAGCTATTTTGATGATGAAGGGGGGTCCTTGTTGAGCCGGCCATCTAGTGCAGTGTGCTCTCAGATACAATGCTTGTTGATTGTGTGTCTTCACAAGCCCCTCTCTGGTGCTGAATTGGATTTGAATTCTTCGTGAGAGGCCTCAGCATCTCCTTGGGCTGGTCTGGGCCAGTAAAAATAGCTGCCTGACATGTTTATATATTATCATGGTCAGTAGTTCAATGAAATTTGTACATTTTTGGTAACATTGGTATACATGATGCCCCTGCAGTTCCTTTTCTGTTTGGTAGTTTGTGACTCTAAAATTTCCACTGTTATGTGTGTTAATTTATGAAAATAAATTTTTTTGAAAACCTTTCAAATAACTCTCAAGGCCATTACTTTGTTCTTGTGGCTTGGCAATAAGTTAAAATGGACATTCCAAAGTTAAATATCACAGCAAGCATCATTCCTTCCAAAGTGGTCACCATTTTCTGAGAAGTATTGTGTGGTAACTGTGGGACCAGCTCAAACTGATTAACCATTGCTTAAGCTGTTACAGGTGACACAGAGCCAAAATTGCCCGGGCGTGCACAATGGAAAAAAGCTTTAACCTCCTAATTGTTAGGCAGGCCAACTGCATTGGCATCACCTAGGACTAGACAGGAATCCCATAAAAGCTTGACCCACTCCCAGATCAGGGAAACATTTGAGCGTTGCCTCCTGTCTCCATGCCAGTTGACTTTGACTTTTTGGGGTTTTTTTTGGTGGAGTTTCACTCTGTCGCCGAGGCTGGAGTGCAATAGCATGCAATCTCAGCTTACTGCAACTTCCACTTCCTGGGTTCAAGCGATTCTTGTACTTCCGCCTCCCAAGTGCTGGGATTACAGGCACCCACCACCAAGCCCAGCCAATTTTTTTATTTTTTTTAGAAGAGATGGGGTTTTCACCATGTTGGTCAGGCTGGTCTCGAACTCCCGACCTCAGGTGATCCACCCACCTCGACCTCCCAAAGTGCCAGGATTGCAGGTGTGAGCCACTGAGTCCAGCCTCATTTACTTTTTTTGAGACACAGTTTCACTCTTGTTGCCCAGGCTGGAGTGCAGTGGCGTGATCTCAGCTCACCGCAACCTCTGCCTCCCAGCTTCAAGCGATTCTCCTGCCTCAGCCTCCTGAGTAGCTGGGATTACAAGCATGCACCACCACGCCTGGCTAATTTTGTATTTTTAGTAGAGACGGGGTTTCTCCATGTTGGTCAAGTTGGTCTTGAACCCCCAACCTTAGCTGATCCACCCACCTCGACCTCCCAAAGTGCCGGGATAGCAGGCGTGAGCCACTGTGCCCAGTCCCTCATTTACTTTTTAAAAGATCTCACCACTTAACACCTGTCCTTCCCAGCTGTTTATGAGGTTACGCTATGAATCTTCTGCTTCTTATTTAGCCAATGGAAACTGGTGAAAGAATGACTGAAAACGCCTCTCTAACACCATATTGATACATTCCAGAAAGAAGCATGATTCCTGAGGACATTCTTCCTCTGTCCAGAGCAAAAGCAGTGCCCAGTTTCCCCTTCTTGGCCTCAGAACTTCAGCAAGGAATTCTATCCATGTAGTCTTCTATTTGGGGAAATTAACTGCGTGACAGCTGTGCTTCTTGTTAAGTTTCATGGTTATTTGGAGAAGGGTACTCTCCTACATCATTTCTTGAGAAAAGAGTTGCTAATTATCAGTTAAGGCAGTATAATCTCTTTAACCTCTCATTACAGAATCTTGTGCTGGTAGAGCCTGGTAAGGACTGGTCAAAACTGATTTAAGGCTGAGTGCTGTGACTCATGCCTGTTATCCCAACACTTTGGGAGGCTGAGGCCGAGGCAGGCCTCCCAATTGAGGTCAGAAGTTGAAGACCAACCTAGCCAACATAGTGAAACCCCATCTCTACTAAAAATACAAAAATTAGCTGGGTGTGGTGGTGCACGCCTTTTATCCCAGCTACTGAGGAAGCTGAGGCTGGAGAAGCACTTGAACCTGGGAGGCAGAGGTTGCAGTGAGCCAAGATCATGCCACTGCACTCCAGCCTGGGTGACAGAGCAAGACCCTGTCTCCAAAAAAAAAAAATAAATTAAATTTTAAAATAACACTGATTTAAGAATCCTCGGGTGTCCTGCCCTCTTCCAGCAATGGAAAACGCGTTTTTTTCCTTTTTTTTTTTCTTTTTTTTGAAACAGTCTCACTCTCGCCCAGCCTGAGTGCAGTGGGACAATCACATCTTAGCTCACTGTAGCCTTGAACGTCGTGGCTCAAGAGATCCTCCTACCTCAGCCTCCCAAGTAGCTGGGACTACAGTTATATGCCACCAAGCCCAGCTAATTATTTTTTGGAAGAGAGAGGGTCTCACTATGTTGCCCAGGCTAGTCTCAAGTGATCCTCCTGCCTTGGCCTTCCAAAGTACTAGGATTACAGGCATGAGCCACCGTGCTTTACCTTCCCTCCCCCTCCCCTTTGAGACCGTCACTCTCTGTCACCCAGGCTGGAGAGCAGTGGCATGATCACAGCTCATTGCAACCTCGAACTCCTGGGCTCAAGCCATCCTCCTGCCTCAACCTCCTGAGTAGATGAGACCACAATGCCATGACACCAGGCTAACTTTTTATTTTTTGTAGAAGCAAGGTCTTGTTACATTGCCCAGGCTGGTTTCTAACTCCTGCCTTCAAGCAATTCTCCCACTTTGGCCTCCCAAAGTGCTGGGATTACAGGCATGAGCGGCTGCACCTGCCAAGATCACATTTCTGCAATTCATTCTGGGATTTTTCTTTTTTATTTTATTTTATTTTATTTATTTATTTATTTATTTTGAGACGGTCTCACTCTGTCCCTCTGGCTCAAGTGCAGTGGCGCGATCTCAGCTCACTGCAACCTCTGCCCCCCAGGTTCAAGTGATTCTCCTCCCTTAGCCTCCCAAGTAGCTGGGACTACAAGCATGCACCACCATGCCCGGATAATTTTTGTATTTTTACTAGAGACAGGATTTCACCATGTTGGCCAGGCTGGTCTCGAACTCCTGGCCTCAGATGACCCACCCGCCTCGGCCTCCCAAAGTGCTGGGATTACAGGCGTGAGCCACCGCACCAGGCCAGATTTCCTTTTTAAAAAGTGTTCTAGAAAATTAATAATTCTTCAACTTACAGGGTCATAAGTGAGTCCTTCATGACATCTTTCTCAAACCTCCAGTGCCTCTTCCTTCCCTATCCACAGCTGATAGTTTTCCTTTGCATTTCACTGAGGAGGTAGAAGTAATTTGAATACAACTTCCACACCGACCCTTGGCTGTTCCTTGCTCGGATCTCATGATACGTGTGCACTTGCTGCCTGTGCCCACAGCGATGCCCTTCTCTCACATTTCTACATGGTTCCTTCAGTTACTGTATTCAGATATTTCCCTTTCCAGATCACTCTACTGGGAGACAGTCTCACTCTGTCGCCCAGGCTGGAGTGCAGTGGTGCGATCAAGACTTACAGCAACCTCCAACCCTGGGTTCAAGCGATTCTCCTGCCTCAGCCTCTCAAGTAACTGAGATCACAGGCGCCCGCCACGACGCCCGGCTAATTTTTTGTATTTTTAGTAGAGACGGGGTTTCACCATGTTGGCCAGGCTGGTCTCGAACTCCTGACCTCAAGTGATCCACCCGCCTCGACCTCCCAAAGTACTGGGATTCCAGGCGTAAGCCACCGCGCCTGGCCAGTGTTTTATATTTTTTTATAACACCACTGCCTCACCATATTATTCACGTTAAACTCCTTGAGGTCGGGGACTTTGCTTTATTCACTCTGGCCCCTCGGACATCTAGAACAGAACTTGGTCTTACCTGGTGGGAGCTCAGGAAATACTTCATGGGTCAATGAATGATTCCCGCCTCCGTTGCTACACAGACCTGCCCAAGTCCTCTTTACCTCGCTGACTCTTTGAATATTTGAAGACTTCCCCCTAATTTTTCTCCACCCGTTCTTAAACTATTACTCAAGGGACCTGGTGTGCAGCTAGCTGCCCAAGCACTGACAGCGAAACTGGACACTTCCTGGTATTCCGCTCTGCGCATCGCCAGGCGCAGCCGCACCCACTGCCGGCCTCACGCCGTCTGATTGGCTGTAGCTCTCCGGAGAGGCGGGGCCATCCAAGGAGCTACCCACATTGGAAGAGGCTGCTAGTCCTTCGCTGATACTTGCGGGGGTGGAGAGGGGGAAGGGTCACGTGGTTGAGACTCGCCACGTGAGCCAGGCACGGTGACTCGCGCCTGTAATCCCAGCACTTTGGGAGGCCGAGGCGGGTGGATGACTTGAGGTCAGGAGTTCGAGACAGCCCTGGCCAACCTGGTGACTCTACTAAAAATATAAAAAATTAGCCGGGCGTGGTGGTGCGTGCCTGTAATCCCAGCTACTCGGGAAGCTGAGGCAGAAGAATCGCTTGAACTCGGGAGACGGTGGGTGCAGTGAGCCGAGGTCGTGCCACTGCACTCCAGCCTGGGAGAAAGACTCGCCTTAGCAGCTTCTCTCTCTTCTTTTGCATTTTTAATCTTAGACTTTTGGAGATGTTGAAATGGTCCCTGAAACACTGCAAACACAGGGATGGGGGATGGATCCCAAAGTATGGCAGCTACTCTTGAGTGCCTGTTCCCCTCCTGTCCCTCCGCTACTGCTGCCTAAGTGGTCTTCGTAAAACACAAGTTTGCACTTGTCAGAACCACTCGTTAAGGTCTCTCATGGCTTGCCCTCGCCTCCAAATAAAGATACTAACCACCGAGCTGTCTCACGCCTGTAATAGCAGCAGCGCCTGAGGAGGCCAAGGCAGACGTTTCACTTGAAGCCAGGAGTTTGAATGTATATATGTATATTCGAACTTAATATATTATATATATAATATTAAGTTCAAATATATATATATATATGCCAGGCACAGTGGCTCATGCCTGTAATCCCAACACTTTGGGAGGCCAAGGTGGACAGATCACCTGAGGTCAGGAGTTCAAGACCAGCCTGGCCAACTGGCGAAACCCTATCTCTACTACAATACTGAAAATACAAAAATTAGTCAGGCATGGTGACAGGAGTCTGTAATCCCAGCTACGTGGGAGGCTGAGGTTGGAGAATCGCTTGAACCCAGGAGGCGGAGGTTGCAGTGGCCAGAGAGTGCATCATTGCACTCCAGCCTGGGTGACGAGTGAAACTCCGTTTCAAAATAAATAAATATGCATATATATATATAAAATATATAATTTTATATATATATGGAGAGAGAGAAGGTCTTGCTATGTTGTCCAGGCTGGATTAGAACTCTTGGGCACAAATGATCCTCCTGCCTCAGCCTCCAAAGTAGCTGGGATTACAGGTGTCAGCTACTGTGCCCAGACTATTTTTACATCTTTATTTTTATTTTATTTATTTATTTTTTTGAGACTGAATCTCACTTTCTTGCCCAGTCTGAAGTGCAGTGGCGTGATCTTGGCTCACTGCAACCTCCGCCTTCAAGTGATTCTCCTCCCTCAGCCACCTGAGTAGCTGGGATCACAGGCACATGCAACCATGCCTGCCTAATTTTTGTATGTTTAGTAGAGACAGGGTCTCACTCTGTTAGCCAGGATGGTCTCGAACTTCTTTCCTTTTTTTTTTTTTTTTGGAGACAGAGTCTTACTCTGTCACCCAGGATGGAGTGCAATGGCGTGGTCTTGGCTCACTGCAACCTCCACTTCCCGGGTTCAAGTGATTCTCCTGCCTCAGCCTCCCCAGTAGCTGGGACTATGGGCACGTGCCACCACACCTGGCTAATTTTTGTATTTTTATTAGAGACGGGGTTTCACTGTGTTACCCAGGCTGGTCTCGAACTCCTGACCTCGTGACCCACCCGCCTCAGCCTCCTAAAGTGCTGGAATTTCAGGCGTGCACCACCGTGAAACCCCATCTCTACTAAAAATACAAAAATTAGCTGGGTGTGGTGGCACTCGCCTGTAGTCCCAGCTACTAGGGAGGCTGAGGCAGGAGAATCGCTTGAATCAAGGAAGCAGAGGTTGCAGTGAGCCAAGATTGCACCATTGCACTCCAGCCTGGGCGACAGAGTGAGACTCCTTCTCAAAAAACAAACAAACAACAACAACAAAAAGAAGTAAAGAAGTAGGAGGACACATCCTTATTTAGCAAATTGCCTCATTTCCCTGTGATGCTCCAGTGGGTACAAGGGTGAGTATAATGAAATAGATGGTACATCTGTCAACTCCAAAACTTAAAGAAACATTCTTTTAAAGAACTGGCTATCTCAAAGTGTTAATAAGATTCTTGGCAAGATTAAATCAACACTGAAATAAAAATGAGCAAGATCAAAAACTATACATTTAAAGAATTTATTTTGAAAGAAAAGCTATACACATATAATATAAACTGTTTATTCTTGTATATGCAAAATCTGAATGAGAAGTACATTCTTGATGTGTGTTTGTCAGCTATTTTTGCAATATTGCTGCATAACAAATCACCCAAATTCAGTAGAGAACAATAGTGAGCATTTATTCTCATGCTCATGGATCTGCAAGTTGACTGAGGTGGGCTGATCTAGACTTGGCTCAGTCTAGTGGCTCTGCTTCAGCTGCAGGTCAACTGGGCATGGCTGTATTTTAGGTCCAGATCTGCTTAAAAGGTCTCATCCTCCTTGCACCAACTGCTTCCCAGAGCAGGAGATCCAAGCCGAATCACACAAGCACATTTAAGGCCACTCCTCTCTTCACATCCTTATATGATCCATTGACCAAAGCAAGACACATGGCCAAGCTCCACATGAACAAGGAGAGAAAATATTCTACCCGTGGTGGAAGAATTGTAGACCTACATGTCAAACGAGAAGGATATAATACAGCAAGAGCATAGGCCGGGCGCGGTGGTTCATGCCTGTAATCCTAGCACTTTGGGAGGCCAAGGCAGGCAGATCACCAGGTCAAGAGATCAAAACCATCCTGGCTAACACGGAGAAAACCCATCTCTACTAAAAATACAAAAATTAGTGGTGGGCGCCTGTAGTCTCGGCTACTTGGGAGGCTGAGGCAGGAGAATTGCTTGAACCCAGGAGGCGGAGCTTGCCGTGAGCCGAGATCGCGCTACTGCCCTCCAGCCTGGGTGACAGAGAGAGACTCCATCTCAAAAACAAATGAAACACAGCAAGAGCATGAAGAATTGGGATAAATGAACAATAATTCAATCTATCACAAAGTATAAAGAACATAAAATAGGAATATAAGAAGAAATATTATTCTTATAAGAATGTAAGAGGCCGGGCGCGGTGGCTCATGCCTGCAATCCCAGCACTTTGGGATGCCGAGGCGGGTGGACCACCTGAGGTTGAGAGTGCGAGACCAGCCTGACCAACATGGAGAAACCCCGTCTCTACTAAAAATACAAAATTAGCCAGGCATGGTGGCGCATGCCTGTAATCCCAGCTACTAGGGAGGCTGAGGCAGGAGAATCACTTGAACCTGGGAGGCGGAGGTTGCGGTGAGCCGAGATCGTGCCATTGCACTCCAGGGCTGAGCAACAGAGTGAAACTCCATCTCAAAAAAAAAAAAGTAAGAAAGAGGCTGGGTGCAGTGGCTTCTGCCTGTCATCCCAGCACTCTGGGAGGCCCAGTTGGGCAGATCACTTGAGGTCAGGAGTTGAGACCAACCTGGGCAACATGGTGAAACCCTCTCTCCACCAAAAAATACAAAAATTAGCACAGGATTTCTTGGAATTTCTTTCAGAGACTTCATGCTGCAAATCACATTGCAAGGTGGCGCACGCCTATAGTCCTTAGCTATTCAGGAGGCCGAGGCAGGAGAATGACTTGAATCTAGGAGGTGGAGATTGCAGTGAGTGGAGACTGCACTACTGCATTCCAGCCTGGGCAACGGAGTGAGTCTGTCTCAAGAAAACAAAACATAAAAAAGAATGTAAGAATGATAGAAGTAGCCAAAAAACTTCATCTACCTAAGATGTAATCTTATGAACAGCATGAGACCTAAGAAATCTGTTGCAAAGGCCGGGCCTTGTGGCTCGTGCCTGTAATCCCAGCACGTTGGGAGGCCGAGGTGGGTGGATCACCTGATGTCAGGAGTTCAAGACCAGCCTGACCAACAAGGTGGAAACCCTGTCTCTACTAAAAATACAAAAAATTAGCCTGGTATGCTGGTAGGCGCCTGTAGTCCCAGCTACTCTGGAGGCTGAGACAGGAGAATTGCTTGAACCCGGGAGGCAGAGCTTGCAGTGAGCTAAGATCACACCACTGCACTCCGGACTGGGTGACAGAGCAGGACTCCGTCTCAAAAAAAAAAAAAAGAAAAAGAAAAAGAAAAAAAGAAATCTGTTGCAAAATCTGCTTTGTAAAACAAGTTATCTTGGCTGGGTGTGGTGGCTTACACCTATAATCTCAACACTTTGGGAGGCTGAAACAGTCAGATCACTTGAGCCTAGGAGTTGGAGACCAGCCTGGACAACATGGCAAAACCCTGTCTCTACAAAAAATGCAAACAAATTAGCCAGGTGTGGTGGTCCATGCCTGTAGTCTCAGCTACTTGGGAAACTGAGGTGAGAAGATTTCTGGAGCCCAGGAGGTCCAGGCTGCAATGAGCCATGAGTGTGCCACTGCACTCCAGCCTGGGGACAGAGCAAGACCCTGTCTCAAAACAACAACAGCAACAAAAATAATCTGTCTCTAGCAGCATCAGACACACAGAAATTAAAATCTTGCAGAATTTCTTGGAATTTCTCTTAGAGACTTCATGCTGCAAATCACTCAGATGATTAAAGCTCCAGATCACTTTCTTTTTTTTTTTTTTTTTCTTTTGAGATGGAGTCTTGCTCTGTTGCCCAAGCTAGAGTGCAGTGGTGCCATCTTGGCTCACTTCAACCTCCGCCTCCTGGGTTCAAGCGACTCTCCCACCTCAGCCTCCCGAGTAGCTGGGACTGCACACACGAACCACCACAGCTGGCTAATTTTTGTATGTTTAGTAGAGATAAGGTTTTGCCATGTTGGCCAGTCTGGTCTCAAACTCCTGACCTCAGGTGATCTACCCACCTCGGCCTCCTAAAGTATTGGGATTACAGGTGTGAGCCACTGAGCCCCGCAGGGCCAAGATCACTTTCCTGCAACAAATTGTTACAAAACTTTTGTGAGCTGAATGGAGTTATATGACTTTAGCATTCCACAACCTCTCCCCCATAGCTCTGTATTCAGATACCAGCTGCAGAATTCCGTCATTCCACTTCAGTACTCACATTGTCCCAGTATTTTTTTAAAAGGCACAGGAGTCATAAAAACTCAACCTGGAAAACTATGGACACCTTAGGTGAAATGGAGCAACCTGGGAGTCAGGTTGCAGTATCCAGTCCAGCCATTTCACTTGCTGACCCTGTGACCTTCAGAAAGTCATGTGACCTCTCCTTATCTTTAAAATGAAAAACTTGAGGCCAGGCGCGGTGGCTCAGTCTCTACTAAAAATACAAAAATTAGCCAGGTGTGGTGGCGTGCGCCTGTAATCCCAGCTATTCAGGAGGCTGAGGCACAAGAATCGTTGAGCCTAAGAGGTGGAGGTTTCAGTGAGCCAAAGTCACACCACCGCACTCCAGCCTGGGCAACAAAGTAAGACTCTGTCTCAAAAACAAAAACAAACAAAAACAGAAATAAATAATACAGAGAGATCCTGGTGTACCCTTTTCCCAATTTTCCCGCAATGGCAACATCTTGCAAAACTATACAATATCATAACCACAATATTGACATCCATATAGTCAAGATACAGTACATTTCTATCACCAGGATCTACAAGGATGCCTTAGTCCTTTTATAGCTGCACACATTTCCCTCCCACTCCTACCCTTTCTTTAATCTCTGGCAACCACTGATCTGTTCTCCATTTCTCAATTCTGCTTGCCATGTAACATAACACATTCACAGGTTCTGTGAATGTAGACATCACTGAGGATGGGGGTGTAGAGTGGTATTATTTAGCCTATCACAAGGTCGCACTGCAGACCTCCCTTCCTCCAGGAGCCTTCTATACAAATCACTGCCACCAACCCAAATTAATTAAGCCACGCTACTTTTTTTTTTTTTTTTTTTTTTTTTTTTGAGACGGAATCTTGCTCTGTCGCCCAGGCTGGAGTGCAGTGGCACAATCTCCACTCACTGCAAGCTCAACCTCCCGGGTTCACGCCATTCTCCAACCTCAGCTTCCTGTGTAGCTGGGACTACAGGAGTCCACCACTGCGCCCGGCTAATTTTTGTATTTTTGGTAAAGATGGGGTTTCACCGTGTTAGCCAGTATGGTCTCCATCTCCTGACCTCGTGATCTGCCCATCTCGGCCTCCCAAAGTGCTGGGATTACAGGCGTTAGTCACCGCGCCCGGCCCACGCTACTTTTTTTTGAGACAGAAACTCACTCTGTCAGCAGGCTGGAGTGCGGTGGTGCAATCTTGGCTCACTGCAACCTTTGCCTCCTGGGTTCAAGCAATTCTCCTGCCTCAGTATCCCAAGTAACTGGGACTACAGGGGTGCACCACCATGCCCAGCTAATTTTTGTATTTTTAGTAAAGACGGGTTTTCACCATGTTGTCCAGGATGTTCTATATCTCTTGAGTTTGTGATCCACCCGCCTCAGCCTCCCAAAGTGCCGGGATTACAGGTGTGAGCCACTGCCCCTGGCCAAGCCACAGTACTTTTAAGTGTACTTTCTAATACCTACCATTAACCATAAACCACATGTAAAGTTAATTATGTGACAGTTTCAATGTAAAATTTTGAGAAATGGGGTTTTTTTTTGTTTGTTTTGAGTTTTTGTTTGTTTGTTTGTTTGTTTTGAGACGGAGTTTCGCTCTTGTTGCCCAGGCTGGAGTGCAATGGCGCGATCTCGGCTCATTGCAACCTCCACCTCCCAGGTTCAAGCGATTCTTCTGCCTCAGCCTCCCAGGTAGTTGGAATTACAGGTGTGTGCCATCACGCCCAGCCAATTTTTGTATTTTTAGTAGAAACAGGGTTTCACCATGTTGGTCAGGCTGGTCTCGAGCTCCTGACCTTGTGATCTGCCCGCCTGGGCCTCCCAAAGTGCTGGGATTACAGGCGTGAGCCACCATACCCCGCCGTTGTTTTGTTTTGTTTGTTTGTTTGAAACAGGATCTTACTTCTTCACCTAAGCTGAAGTGCAGTGGCACCATCTCATCTCACTGCAACCTCTGCTTCACAGACTCAAGTGATTCTCTAGCCTCAGCCTCCCAAGTAGCTGGGACTACAGGTGTAAGCCACTAATTCCCAACTAATTTTTGTAGTTTGTAGAGATGAGGTTTTGCCACTTTGCCCAGGCTGGTCTTGAACTCCTGGGCTCAAAGCAATCTGCCTGCATAGGCCTGCCAAAGTGCTAGGACTACAGGTGTGAACCGCCTCACCTGGCTGAGAATTTGTTTTTGTTTTTGAGGTGGAGTCTCGCTCTGTCGCCTGGGCTAAAGTGCAGTGGTGCAATCTCAGCTCACTGCAACCTCCACCTACTGAGTTCAAGTGATTCTCCTGCCTCAGCCTCCACATAGCTGGGATTACAAGTACATGCCACCACTCCTGGCTATTTTTTGTATTTTTAGTAGAGACAAGTTTTCACCATGTTGGCCAGGCTGGTCTTAAACTCTTGACCTCAAGTAATCCACCCATCTTGGCCTCCCAAAGTGCTGGGATTACAGGAGTGAGCCACTGCACCCAGCCAGCTTTTTTGTTTTTGTTTTTGTTTTGAGACAGGGTCTTGCTCTGCTGCTCAGACTAGAGTGCTAGTGGTATTATCGTAGCTCACTGCAGCCTCAAATTCCTGGGCTCAAGTGATCTTCCTGCCTCAGTCTCTCCATGTAGCTAGGACTCCATGTGCGTGCCACCACGCATAGCAATAATTGGCTTTTTTATAACAACACAGTACCTTACAGTTTTCTATAACAATTATCCCGATGTAGCAAACATCATGCAATAGAACAAACGAGATTTTCTTGTTGAGGGGCGGGGTGTGGAGCTTGAATTCTAAAAACGCAGATTTCAAAGAAGCACTCCTCCCTGATGTCTGTAGTCACCAGAATATGAGCTTCCTAAAGGCATGGATGCCCACACTCATACCTAGAGCAGACTCCCATAAATACACACTTATTAAATCATTGAATAAATAAATGAATGGATGGATTAAGCAAATGCTTCTGACTAGAGGTGTCAGGGCATGGGCAAGGTTGAGAGGCAGCAGCCCTAAAATTAAAAAGTGATGATGACAAAGCTAGCAGCTTCCACTTATCAAGCACTTCCTGTGTGCTGCACACGAATAATGGTGCAAACCCTCATTATAATGCTATAAACTGGGTGTATCACCCAGGCTGGGGTGCAGTGGCATGATCATGGTTAACTGCAGCCCCGACTTCCTGAGCTCAGGTGATCCTCCCACCTCAGCCTCCCAAGTAACCGGGGACTACAGGTATGCACCACCATGCTGGACTAATTTTTCATTTGTTGTAGAAATGGGCTTTCACCATTTTCTCAAACTCCTGGGCTCAAGTGATCCTCCTAAAGTGCTGGGATTACTAGCTTGAGACAGAACAAGGTAAACTGGTTTCCACAGTGGCTGCACCATTTTGCATTCTCATCAGCAATATACAAGGATTCCAATTTTTTCCACATGCTCTCCAATGCTTGTCATCTTCCTTTATTTTTTTTGGAGATGGAGTCTTGCTCTGTTTCCCAGGCTAGAGTGCAGTGGTACCATCTCGGCTTACTGCAACCTCCACCTTCTGGCTTCAAGCGATTCTCCTGCTTCAGCCACCTGAGTAACTCGTATTACAGGTACCTGCCACTATGCCTGGCTAATTTTTTTTTTTTTTGAGATGAAGTCTCACTCTGTCACCCGGGCTGGAGTGCAGTGATATGATCTTGGCTCACTACAACCTCCGCCTCCCACGTTCAAGTGATTCTCTGGCCTCAGCCTCCCAAGTAGCTGGGAGTACAGGAGTGCACCACCACACCCAGCTAATTTTTGTATTTTTAGTAGAGACAGGGTTTCACCATATTGGCCAGGCTGGTCTTGGCCAATATGACCATATTGGCCAATATCACCATATTGACCAAGCCCAGCCCAACTGGTTAATTTTTGTATTTTTAGTAGAGACAGGGTTTCACCATGTTGGCCAGGCTTGTCTTGAACTCCTTACCTCAGGTGATCCACCTGCCTTGGCCCTCCAAAGTGTTAGGATTACAGGAGTGAGCCACTGTGCCCAGACTAAAATCAACCATTTTAAAGTGGACAATTCAGTGACATTTAGTACATTCACAATGTGGTGTAATATTCATCTCTGTCGGCCGGGCGCGGTGGCTCAAGCCTGTAATCCCAGTACTTTGGGAGGCCGAGACGGGCGGATCACGAGGTCAGGAGATCGAGACCATCCTGGCTAACACGGTGAAACCCCGTCTCTACTAAAAAATACAAAAAAAGAAAAAAAAAACTAGCCGGGCGAGGTGGCGGGCGCCTGTAGTCCCAGCTACTTGGGAGGCTGAGGCAGGAGAATGGCGTAAACCCGGGAGGCGGAGCTTGCAGTGAGCTGAGGTCCGGCCACTGCACTCCAGCTCGGGCGACAGAGCGAGACTCCGTCTCAAAAAAAAAAAAAAAAAAAAAAAAAAAAAATTCATCTCTGTCTAGTTCAGGACAAATTTTATCATCTCAAAATAAAACCCTGTTGTGCCTATCAAGCAGTTACCAATGTTTCCCAGTTTTGACAGATTAAGAAATGGACTAAGACAATATGAAAAGTGCTGGCTGGGAGCCATGGCTCACACTTGTAATCCCAACTTGTTGGGAGGTCGAGGTGGGAGGATTACTTGAGCCTAAGAGTTGGAGACCAGCCTGGGTAACATAGTGAGGCCCTCATCTCTACAAAAAATACAAAAATAAGCTGAGTGTGGTGGTGTGCACCTGTAGTCCCAGCTACTCGGGAGGCTGAGGTGGGAGGATTGCTTGAGCCAGGGAGGTCCAGGATGCAGTGAGCCATGATTGTGCCACTGCACTGTAGCTTGGGTGTCAGAGCAATACCCTGTCTCAAAAGAAGAAAGAAAAAGAGAAAGAGAGAAAGAGAGAGAAAGAAAGAGAAAGAAAGAGAGAAAGAAAAAGAAAGAAAGAAGGAAAAGGAAGGAAAGGAAGAAAAGGAAGGAAAGAGAGAAAGAAAAAAGTGCTAAGGGCCCACAACAAAATTTTTAATTTTAAAATTAATTTTAATTTTAAATTTTAAATTTAAAAATGAGGCTGGGTGCGGTGGCTCATGCCTGTAATCCCAACACTTCCAGAGGCTGAGGAGGGAGGATCGTTTGAGCCCCAGAATTTGGGATGAGTCTGGCCAACATGGTGAAACCCCATTTCTCTAAACAAAAATACAAAATTTAGCCAGGCATGGTGGCAAGCGCTTGTAATCGAAGGCGCTCAAGAGGCTGAGGCAAGAGAATTGCTTGAACCCGGAAGGCGGAGATTGCAGTGAGCCGATATCGCAGGCCACTGCACTCCAGCCTGGGCCACAGAGTAAAACTCTGTCTCAAAGGGAAAAAAAGAAAATAATATAATAATTATGAATTCAGGTTGGATTTATAAATATAAATGTGTTAATATAAAGACAATAGTCTTTATACCAACACAGTTGTAAAATATAATTTTTAATTTTTAATGGAGAAAGGGGTCAGTCCACTGAGGCAAAAGTGCTTAGGGCTCACGAAAGCTTGGAAGCTCCGCCACCACCATCCACACTGCAAAAATCCTTTGAAAACAAAGTTGAGGCAAGCTGGTTCTTAAATTCTAGGCTAATTCTGCCCCCTAGCGGCTACAGGGAAATCTCAGAAATTAATGCCCCCTAGTTGTTGAGTAATTCGCACCTACCAGGTGCCTTGAACTTAGTTAGGCTGCATTTTTTAATCCTTGCAATTCCATGAGGTAAGTGATATCCAAATGTGTAGATAAGCTGCCGAAGATCCGAGTGCTTAAGTTGGTGGGTCTTACGGAAGTGAATGCTGTTTCTTACTGAAGGAGGCACAGAGAGTGCAAACCTTGGTGGGCAGGAAGCCTGCTCTAAAGTTTGAGACTGTCAGGCCCGGCACGGTGGCTCACGCCTGTAATCCTGGCACTTTGGGAGGCCGACGCGGGCAGACCACTTGAGGTCAGCAGTTTGAGACCAGTCTGGCTAACATGATGAAAACCCTTTTCTACTAAAAATTCAAAAATTAGCTGGGTGTGTGGCACGCCTGTAGTCCCTGCTACTCAGAAGCCTGAGGCAGGAGAATCGCTTGAACCCGGGATGCAGAGGCTGCAGTGACCCGAGATTGCATCACTGCACTCCAACCTGGGCAACGGAGTGAGGATTCATCTTAAAAAATAAAGCTGGAGACTTTTATTCTAAAAGCATTTCAGTGAGCCATCTATTTATTTATTTCCCTATAAGCTTGGAAATATAGGTTCTTCCCTATCTATCTACATGACGGTAATGAGCACATATCCTGATCAGATAATACATGATTTGCAAACATTTTCTCTCATTCTGTGGGTTGTGTTTTCTCTCTCTCTCTCTCTCTCTCTCTCTCTCTCTCTCTCTCCCTCCCCCTCTTTTTTCAAGACAGAGTTTCTGGCCGGGCTCAGTGGCTCATGCCTGTAATCCCAGCACTTTGGGAGGCTGAGGCGGGCGGATCACGAGGTCAGAAGATCAAGACCATCCTGGCTAACAGGGTGAAACCCAGTATTTACTAAAAATACAAAAAATTAGCCGGGCGTCGTAGTGGGCGCCTGTAGTCCCAGTTACTGGGGAGGCGGAGCTTGCAGTGAACCGAGATGGCGCCACTGCACTCCAGCCTGGGCGACACAGACTGTCTCAAAAAAAAAAAAAAAAAAAAAGACAAGAGTTTCACTCTTGTTGCCCATGCTGGAATGCAATGGTACAATCTCGGCTTACTACAACCTCCGCCTCCCATGTTCAAGCGATTCTCCTGCCTCAGCCTCCTGACTAGATGGGATTACAGGCTTGCACCACCGCACCCAGCTAATTTTTGTATTTTTAGTAGAGACAGGGTTTCACCACGTTGGCCAGGCTGGTCTCCAACTCCCAACCTCAGGTGATCTGCCTGCCATGGCCTCCCAAAGTGCTGGGGTTACAGGCGTAAGCCACGGCACCTGGTGTCTTTTCACTCTCTTGATAGTGTTCTTTGATGCACAAAAGTTTTAATTTTGACGTTTATCTTTGTTTTTGTTGTTATTGCCTGTGCTTTTAATGTCATATACAGGAAATCATTGCCAAATCCAACGTCATGAAGACTTCCCCTGTATTTTCTTCTAAGAGTGTTATAGTTTTAGCTCTTCAGTTTACGTCTCTGATCCATTTTGAATGAATTTTTGTATGTGGTGTTAGACTCCACTTTACTTTTTGCATGTGGATATTCAGTTTTCCCAATGCACTTCATTTTGAAATAATTTCCCCACATTCCCTGCTGGTTTACTACTCTCAAATGGATAGTAAAACCAATTAAACCAATTTTTTTTTTTTTTTTTTTTTTTGAGATGGAGTCTCACTGTGTCTCCCAGGCTGGAGTGCGATGGCACGATCTCAGCTTACTGCAACCTCCGCCTCCCAGGTTCAAGCAATTCTCGTGCCTCAGCCTCTGGAGTAGCTGGGATTACAGGCAGGCGGCACCATGCCCGGCTAATTTTTGTATTTTTAGTAGAGATGGGGTTTCACTATGTTGGCCAGGCTGGTCTTGAACTCCTGACCTCAGGTGATCTGCCTGCCTTGGCCTCCCAAAGTGCTGGGATTACAGGGTGAGCCACCGTGCCCAGCCTCTTAAAAAAAAAAAAAAAGAGATGGGGTCTCACTATGTTGTCCAGGCTGGTCTCAAACTCTTGGCTCAAGCTATTCTCCCACCTCAGCCTCCCGATGAGTGGGGAATACAGGCATGAGCCACTGTGCCCCGCCAAAACCAATTCTATACATTTTTTTTTTTCTTTTCGGACTTTTGAAAACCATAATAAAGGGAGGTATCTTCCCCCAAATACCAAACCTGGTGCCTTCTAAGCTCTCTGTAGGAGCTGAGTATGCCCTAGTTGAACTTAAGCCAACTACACAGAAATAACTGCAGGCACCAGGGAGCATATTCCTCCTCCTGTCAAATGCCTGGTGAAGGCAACTGTGATTATCAGCTTAGCAGAGGAAAAAGTAGCGCTGTATTCCTGCAGTTGTTGGACCCAAATTCTGCCAGATTCTAGGCAAAGGGCTTAAAAGGCAGAATGTTTAGGCCCGGCGCGTTGGCTCACACTTGCAATCCCAGCATTTTGGGAGGCCGAGGTAGGAGGATCACGAGGTCAGGAGATCGAGACCATCCTTGCTAATACAGTGAAACCCCGTTTCTACGAAAAATTAAAAAAAAAAAAAAAATTAGCCAGGTGTGGTGACGGGCGCCTGTAGTCCCAGCTACTCGGGAGGGTGAGGCAGGAGAATGGCGTGAACCTGGGAGGCGGAGCTTGCAGTGAGCTGAGATTGCACCACTGCACTCCAGCCTGGGCGACAGAGCAAGACTCCGTCTCAGGAAAAAAAAAAAAAATAGGAAGAATGTTTAGGACATGGTTTTTGGAGTCAGAGACGTATGTTCCAATTCTGGCTTCACTATTTTATAGTCTTTGAGCATGTGCCCTTTATGTACCCTTGAAGATGTCGCTTAACCTTTCTGAGCCTCAGGTACCTCATCTTTAAAATGGGGATAATGTTTCGGTCCTAGCCACGAGTCTCTAGTCAGTGCTCAGTAAAAAGTACCAGACACGATTGAAAACTCGTTTTCCTCTTACAATTGAAGATAGGAACCTTTTTAAGAGCAAGCACCAGGCACCGAATTTAACGACTGGTTGCATTTCTGGGTGATCCAAGACCGTTTGTCCCCGGTCTCCCTGGCAGCACAGCGGTAGGAGATAAGAATGATGTTACACCATGCATGCAAAGTGCTCACAACACACTCTGGCACTCAGAAAACGAGAGCTGAGTCATGGATGCCCAGTTTCCCCATCTGTAAAATGAGCAAGTTCGATCACTTGAAACGACATTCTTGGACCTTGGATGACTCAGATTTTCCAGGTACATGCGGAAAAGCACGCCAGAGGGAAGGAGGAGGAGTGGCAGTGCTGCGACCAAGCCCAGGTTTAGCGAAACCGACAGCTCCACCACCCGCACTAGTTACCCCAGCTCCGGAGGTGCCAAGCGGATGGGGTGGGTAGTAGACATAGGGCGGAGCTTAGTCGGCTCCGCCCCCAGCCCGCGCTTTTCTCATTGGCCCAGTGAACTCGAGACTCGTGACGCCTTAGGCGTGCGCCCAGCGTGTGAAGGGGGCTTGGCTCGCTGAGCGGGAGGAGAGAAGATGGCGACGTCCGTGGTGCACCGGTTCCTACGATTACTGCACGGGGTCGCGCCGTGGCGGAGCAGGTATAGCAGCGCGGAGAGACTGCCCTGGGGCGTGGGGCAACCTGGACCAAGCTGGGGTCTGGAGAGAGATGTTTCTCTGTCGCGGGCTCGCTCTGAGGCGAGCTTGGGTGGAGACGGAGCTACCTTCACCTCGAGCTTAGCAGCAGGTGCGACTGCTCCTGTGTAGGGCGGTCCGAATTTAGTTAGGGTGTGGCCTAGAAAGTCTCGCTTTGCCCTTTCCAGCTAGGTGGAAGTTCACGAGGGACAAAACCAGATGAAATAGGCTTCCTGCCCGTCACTCGACTCGAGGCAGGGCTTTCAGATGTTCAGATGCCATTTTCTCATGTGTTCGTTTTTGTAGAAGGAGAGATGTCTTGTGGGAAGGGCACTAGATTGAGTGTCAGGCTACTTTCATTTCTGGATCTTAGTCTTTGAAGCTCGAGGGTTGGATTAAGTAATCTCAAAACAGTCTGTTATGGGGCTAGAGTCTTGGTTACCCTTGTGACCCCCAGCTGTTAGGTTCTTGGAAATTGAAGAGACTTGAGGGGTCTTCTTAGTCCAGCTGTCTCTCTTTGGAGTTAATGAGATTGGGGCTCCGAGAGAGGGAGGGATTTGCTCGAGTTCACCTAGCCAGTTTGTAGCAGAGCCAGGAATCAAGGTACCTCTCTCTCACGCGACGATCTTTCTCTCAGGCTGCCCACTGTGGGGACAGTTGTTATTACAGAAAATAGAACATTTGGACTGTCAGAAAATGGGTTAAAATGTTGGTATCTGTGACTCAGAGTCGGCTGCCTGGTGTCATTTCAAAGAGCTAAGATTTGAGAGATGCGTCATACTTGTGTGTTTCCTACAGGGTTCATTTTGTCAGCGTTGATCAGAGGATAACTTATTGTAGTTTTGGGAGGAGAAGGACACCGGATTTGGACTGAGGGGGGAACAGTAACCGTCATTGGTCTTGTTATGAAAGCGTGACATTTTCATCATTAACTGTACAGAAATGATTATCTCTCAGGAGAGGGCTCTGCATTATGGTGGTAACTGTTAGAATTTGGGCAGAAGGCTTTGTTTTCAATGTTATTAGCAGGCGCGCTGTTTATGAGTCAACCCTGAATTCATTTAAAGTGTGTCATAGGCCAGGTGCGGTGGCTCACGCCTGTGATCCCAGCACTTTGGGAGGCCAAGGTGGGTGGAGCACTTGAGGTCAGGAGTTCGAGACCAGCCTGGCCAATGTGGTGAAACCCCGTCTCTACTAAAAAATACAACAATCAGCTGGGCGTGGTGGCAGGCACCTGTAATCCCAGCTACTTGGGAGGCTGAGGCAGGAGAATTGCTTGAACCTGGGAGGCAGAGGTTGCAATGAGCCAAGACTGCGCCACCCCACTCCAGCCTGGGCGGCACAGTGAGACTTTGTCTCAAAAAAATTAAAAATAAAGTGTGTCATGAATTGGAAGGACTAAAATATGACATCTTAAAAAAGTTTTTGTTGTTGTTTATTTGTTTTGGGAATCAGAGCCTCACTCTGTTGCCCAAGAGGAAGTGCAGCGGTGTGATGATGGCTCACTGCAGCCTCCACCTCCTCAGCTCAAGCAGTTCTCCCACCTCAGCCTCCTGAGTAGCTAGGACCACAGGTGCACGCCACCACGCCCAGCTGTTTTTTTTTGTTTTTTTGGGGGGGGGTAGACACAGGGTTTTATCATGTTGCCCAGGCTGGTCTCGAACTCCTGGGCTCAAGTGATCTATCCACTTTTTTTTTTTTTTTTTGAGATGGAGTCTCCCTGTCGCCCAGGCTGGAGTGCAGTGGTGTGATCTCGGCTCACCTCAACCTCTGTCTCCCAGGTTCAAGCGATTCTCCTGCCTCAACCTGCCAAGTAGCTGGGACTACAGCCGCGCACCACCATGCCCAGCTAAGTTTTGTATTTTTAGTGGAGATGGGGTTTCACCATGTTTCCCAGGGTGGTCTCCATCTCCTGACCTCGTGATCTGCCTGCCTCGGCCTCCCAAAGTGCTGGGTTTACAGGCATGAGCCACCGCACCCAGCCATCCACCCACTTTCACCTACGAAAGTGCTGGCATTACAGAGGTGAGCTATCGCACCCCATCTACAATAATTTTTTTAAATGATGAGAGGAAGCTGTACCTCAGTCACCATCATTTTAAAAAGGGGGAGAAAAAAGCTATATATACACATATATACACACACATATATACGTATATATACACACACACGTATATATACACACACATATATATACACACATATATATATTTTTTTTTTCCGTGAGATGGAGTCTCGCACTGTTGCCCAGGCTGGAGTGCAGTGGCGGGATCTCGGTTCACTGCAACCTCCGCCTCCCGGGTGCACGCCATTCTCCCGCCTCGGCCTCCCGAGTAGCTGGGACTACAGGCGCCCGCCACCACGCCCAGCTAATTTTTTGTATTTTTAGTAGAGACGGGGTTTCACCATTTTAGCCAGGATGGTCTCGATCTCCTGACCTTGTGATTCATCTGCCTCGGCCTCCCAAAGAGTTGGGATTACAGGCATGAGCCACCGTGCCCGGCCAAAAAAGCTGTATTTTAGTACCAGTGTAGATAGATAAGATTAGACTTAGATGCAGAGGGTGAGAGGGATGAAGATTTGGGTACAATAAGAAGTCTTAATTTTCTTTTTTTTTTTTTTTTTGAGACGGAGTCTCGCTCTGTCGCCCAGGCTGGAGTGCAGTGGCGCGATCTC